>NC_134353.1:883751747-883761747 GCF_048569485.1 Anomaloglossus baeobatrachus | reverse complement strand
CAACAGTGGTGGATGATCGCCGCATGCTTTCTTTGGTGAAGAAGAACCCATTCACAACATCAACTGAAGTCCAGAACACTCTCAGTGAAGTAGGTGTATCTGTCTCTAAGTCAACAGTAAAGAGAAGACTCCATGAAAGTAAATACAAAGGGTTCACATCTAGATGCAAACCATTCATCAATTCCAAAAATAGACAGGCCAGAGTTAAATTTGCTGAAAAACACCTCATGAAGCCAGCTCAGTTCTGGAAAAGTATTCTATGGACAGATGAGACAAAGATCAACCTGTACCAGAATGATGGGAAGAAAAAAGTTTGGAGAAGAAAGGGAACGGCACATGATCCAAGGCACACCACATCCTCTGTAAAACATGGTGGAGGCAACGTGATGGCATGGGCATGCATGGCTTTCAATGGCACTGGGTCACTTGTGTTTATTGATGACATAACAGCAGACAAGAGTAGCCGGATGAATTCTGAAGTGTACCGGGATATACTTTCAGCCCAGATTCAGCCAAATGCCGCAAAGTTGATCGGACGGCGCTTCATAGTACAGATGGACAATGACCCCAAGCATACAGCCAAAGCTACCCAGGAGTTCATGAGTGCAAAAAAGTGGAACATTCTGCAATGGCCAAGTCAATCACCAGATCTTAACCCAATTGAGCATGCATTTCACTTGCTCAAATCCAGACTTAAGACGGAAAGACCCACAAACAAGCAAGACCTGAAGGCTGCGGCTGTAAAGGCCTGGCAAAGCATTAAGAAGGAGGAAACCCAGCGCTTGGTGATGTCCATGGGTTCCAGACTTAAGGCAGTGATTGCCTCCAAAGGATTCGCAACAAAATATTGAAAATAAAAATATTTTGTTTGGGTTTGGTTTATTTGTCCAATTACTTTTGACCTCCTAAAATGTGGAGTGTTTGTAAAGAAATGTGTACAATTCCTACAATTTCTATCAGATATTTTTGTTCAAACCTTCAAATTAAACGTTACAATCTGCACTTGAATTCTGTTGTAGAGGTTTCATTTCAAATCCAATGTGGTGGCATGCAGAGCCCAACTCGCGAAAATTGTGTCACTGTCCAAATATTTCTGGACCTAACTGTATTTATACATATAAATGAGATCTCCTCTGAGACGTCTTTTTTCTAAGCTAAACATATCTAACTTTTTCAACCTCTCATCATATGGGAGGCCTCCATCCCTTGTAGTAGTCTAGTTGCCGCCTTTGAACTGACTAACTTCTGAATGTCCTTTTTAAAATGTAGAGCCCAAAACTGGATCCCATATTCCAGATGTGGCCTTACAAGTGATTTATAGAGGGGTAACAATACGTTGGGATCTAATCTCTTTTTATACACCCTAGAATCTTGTTTGCTTTTACAGCTGCTGCTTGACATTGAGTGCTGCTGCTCAGCTTATTTGTAATGAGAATACCCAAGTCCTTCTCCTGATCTGTAGTCCCAAGTTTACTTCCATTTAATGTATACACAGTTATAGGATTACTCCGTCCTAGGTGCATTACTTTACATTTATCAACATTAAATCTCATTTGCCAAGTATCTGCCCATTCTGACATCTTATCCAGATCTTTTTGTAATATTGTACTATCAAGGTCAGTTTTTAATATCCTACATAGTTTGGTGTCATCAGCAAAGACTGACACTTTACTATCAATCCCATCCACAAGGTCATTAATAAAGAGATTAAAAAGAATTGGTCCTAGTACAGATCCCTGCGGCACCCCACTGCTGACTATAGCCCATTTAGAGAATATACCATTTATGACTACTCTTTGTTTCCTATCTTTTAGCCAATTCCTTACCCAGTTGCATATAGTTTCCCCTAGTCCTTGCTTCTGGAGCTTTAGTATAAGGCTATTATGTGGTACAGTATCAAATGCCTTTGCAAAGTTCAAATATACTTCAAATGGCACCAACAATGAAGACGTTCTTATGGGAATTCACCACTTGATCGTCGGGAATGGGTACAAAATTATTAACTTGTCAGCACAGAATGACTGTTCAAACCAAGAACAGGAGCTCGGTTGTCACAGGTGTGTCATGCTTGACAGACCGTTTTGTGGTGTCTGACTACACAGACTCTGGCATTCTCTTCTCTACTTGGGGTTAATCCCTTTCTCTTTAGGACCTTGCGATTTTCCTTACCTTTCATCTGTTAATCATTAGCACTTCCCTTGGTCTCCTTAAATATTCTCATTCCCTCTTGGTCTTTGCTGGTGATCGATTTAAAAACCTATACAGGCCTTGAATGCAAGTAGTCGGCTTGTATCCATCTGAAGAAACATTGTTGTTCGTCGCTGTGCCTCACCCTGAGTCATCCTAGAGATAAGTTGCTCATGTGCTATCCCTTGTGTGTGCTCCATGTCTTCTTTAGAGCTTAGTGGGGTTGACTATGCGCTCACCCAATCTGTTCCTTAACTAGGGCACAGTTCTAGAGTCAGGTATCCTGCTCAAAAGCTATATAGGGTAGTCAGGGAAGCCTGGGGCCAGCAGGTGGCTTGATCAGGGGTTGCCATTTCTCTCTTACCTAGACGTAGGGTTTCCCTTCCCTGTCGCAGTACATGATACTTCCCCATACATAGCGTGAAATCTGTGTACCTGCGGCAAAATATTAAAGTGCCCCGTCCCACCTATTTGTTTTCCATCTATCTGCTCTATAAATGAAAAACTGTCAATCAATATGAACGGTGGGGAGTGGAGCTAGAGGGGAAAATACCAAGGTGAGAAGGTCCACTTAAATGTTTGGCCACACCAAGGGTGTGTACTTGGTTTAACAGTCATTTTATGTTGGGTCAAGGCAGTACTGTTTGTAAAGGCTATGACTGCAGTGTGTCCTACAGCCATTTGACACCCCCCAAAATCACGTACTTGCAGTTCCCCTATGATCGGTATACACAGTGTATGGAAGGAAACCCTCCCTGAGTAGTGTCTGTTTTCATGTACTGAAGCTCCATTACCGTTTGCTTCAAAAAGAGCACTTAGAATGGCCACTTCTCAGTGTGCTGAGCTCTAATTGTCCCAGCTCTGTGGCGGAAACTGCAAAGAGATGATTGGCGGGGTGTTGAATGAGGGACCCTCAAACTGAGGGTAGGTCATCAATATACATGTCCTGGAAAAAATAACATTTAATTCTAACAATAATATACAATAATTATTTTTATTTTGAAGCTAGAGATGGAGACTGTAGATGTTGAGCGACTCTACTCAACAGAACATAAGCTAAACCTTCCCATCCGACATATTACAGCATTTTCTAAAACATTTTATCACAATGGATTTGTCATCAACAAGAAGGTCAGTACAAGGTTTCTAAGGAATACTAATCTTTAATGAAGTAGGACCATGTGGTTTGTTACAAGTGAATAATGCATGCAATAAGGGTGAAATAATTTTGGATCGTCTACCAAAACTCGAGCGCTTTGCCAAAATAATGTTAACAATCTTAGCTTTGGTGACTAATAAAGGAAGTAGAGCAAGTGCATCATACTTGAATGAATTCTAACCCTGCAAAGTGGACCACCCAGAAAGTACAATGGAATAAATAAAGATGCTCATGGAAATAAATACAATAAAATGTTAAAAAAAATAAAAATAAAAAAGAGGAGGCGATTGTGAGAACAAGTTTGTTGAAGCAGAAAAGTCAGGGTCAGGATAAACTGATCAAGGTCGAGAGTATCCAGCACTATTACTTTTTTAGATTAATTTGCTCAGAAGGTTGGAAGGCGTTATATTGGATTGATAAAAACTTGTCAAGCTCATGACCAAGGTAATATCTGCAGGTTACCCAAAAATATAACAAATTAACGTGGCCTTCATAGTCTTTATAGTGGTAAATGATAATTTTATTTCTATAGCACCAGCATATACCACACCATACACAAATATAAACTGGAAGAAGTACATTGTACTGGGGCGAGGGGAATTTTTTTTTGCTGACAGACGCCTCAGGTACTGGCTCACCTTCCCGGAGAATAAAATATAAGGAATGTAAAAAAAACAAAAACACCTTTACCCTTCTTCCCTCTCACATCTATCATCAGATAATAGGAGTCACTTCCGACAAGACCCTTTTTCTTAACATACAGGTGCAATTTCTTCATTTTGATGGGGGGAAAAAAAGCTACATTCTGTCAATGACCGAATTGACAGTCCAAACCATGACTTTTTAGGAAATGTTACCATAGTTCAAGGGCGAGGACTCAACTGTACAATAACTCGGGCCAGTCATGGCTGCAAATTGAGGACCTCACTGGCTCAGTGTGCAGGTCCGCATATTGGTCAAGTGGGGGAGATTCCTTACATTTTCCTACGCTAGTTCTGTTTGTAAAGTGGACCAAAGTAATACACACTGATCTTTTTTTCATGCAGACCATTGATCCATCTGGAAAATCAGCCTTGTGCCCTGGCTCATTGGCTATAATGGATGCTTGTGCCCTCCATTATGTGGAGTGAGGTGTCCCCGGAGACAGCACACGTCTGTATAATACGCTCATCTGAATGATCCCCAAGACTGTTCATGCCGTGCTTATACTGTAATATGACCTCAATCTATCAAACACCACCTTACCGGAACATTTGATGGTATTCCGATCAATCACAAGTTAATCCAGACTAGCCCAATCATAAACCTCGACAATGTTGTCACTTTAGGTCATTGCTGTCTGTCACTTTAGGTCTGTGGTCCAGCTAGAATTTGGGCTCGTATTACACTAGTGTGCCACTGTTCCAAATCTATTAGCCAATGTCTACCCCCTTGTCTCTGTTATAAAGAAGGGACCCAATTACTCAGCACTAAGGAATGACCTTTGTTAGCGCTCTTCAATCCCGTACCTGGTAAATCCATCAGTGCTTTGAAATATCTTTTGTGTCCTTTTGTTGGATTACCCTTTATTTTTAGCCAAGGAGTTAATATTCCCTGGGGTGCCATGCATATCTAAAGTAAAACCTGTATAGTACTGTGTGAACGTCTGTAAAACTGTAATGCAGACTCAGGTAGGACAAAATACTTAAAGATGCTTTAATGGAACATCAATCACTTGGCCAAATCTGCTGTTTCATTTTGCAGTTAGACCTTAGCACTTAAAAACACCTTCCAAAACCAAGACAGACAAATCATATGGACTCATCGAGAATTAACGTTCCACTATAAGAGCAACAGGAGTCGATACATCAAATACGAGTGATCTCGAAGCGGAGAACATTTTGTTCCAAAAACAATACTTGGCAATTCCGTACAATATATAGAATATGAGACGCTTCTGTGAGAAAGTTTCCAGCGTTTAGTGGATCCTAAATTAAAAATAACCCAAAAGATTGCATTTTTAGACACGTACTGACAATTTTATGATATTGATAGGTAGGGGGGGGTAAGGTTAACAATTGCAATTCATATTGCGTGCCAAAACCTATCGGTTAAGTCATGAGAAAGTAGAACAATACTTCCCAATTGAATCCTTCAGGTTAGGATTAGCATTATTGGGATTTAATTTGTTTTTAAGGGCTTTGGAAATTATTTGAAAGAAGCATCAAGTATATAATCTCCATTAACTATGATGTTTAAGGGAACCTGAATATAAGATAATGGTACCTGACCTGCAGGCACGAGTCGATCAGACTGGGCCATGTTTGTGGAAAAATTTTCAAAAAAACCCCCTCAATTTTATTCATTGAAATGCCTAGTGTCTCTATGTATGGGTCCACTGGGCGGTCCCTATCCAGTGATTGACAGTCTTTCCTGTATGACTGTACATATAGGAGATAGCTGTCAATCACTAGAAGGACCACACACTGGACTGATATACACACAAACACCAGGGATTGTATGCTGAATCTTTCCTTGAAAACCCTGGATATCATTCTGTTCAGCTTCTCCTTCTCTATTCTGTGCTGTCCACAGCATGGACTGCAGGTATAATGCAACTAGTTACCTTTAAAAGGCTATTCTGTAGAGATATTACCAAAAAAAGCCAAAAATGTGTGATGAAATGACAACAGTCTACTGGAGGCAACTGCCAAGACCACACTTCTCGAAATAATGGGGTTTCCTCATACCCTATTTGGACCTTGACAACATTTTAACAACTTTGAATCCATACAATGTACGCGGGACTGATCCGGTTTACGCTGTCCCATGTGAGAGCAAAATAAGAGGCAGTGACTGATTCCAGCATTCGATCATTTAGTAGGCCTCCTGCAGTGGTTCTGAATCACCACTTGTAGAGGACCAACCACCAAGATTTTGCAACATGAACTAAAGGCAGTGCCATACAGGCACTAGGATGCTGAATCCAGGCGTACCTTTTGTAGAAAGATGGAGTGCTTGATTACAGAAATTTCTTTAATCGAAGTTGCAAAAATGCACTGCACTTTAACAGGTGCCATGGGGGGTGCACCTTTGTGGGTTGGGTCCTCGCTGTAAAGTCCTTCTCCAGCTTCCTCTATGAGGTGCCCCCTTTTCTTTATTTGAATATCGTGCTGCGCCGTCATTGTTGTTGTTGGCGGTACATGTGCATTGACACAGTGATTCGGTCGTAATTAAACTGGCACTGGAGTCCGCGCATGGGCGAATCGCGATCTCCAGTTCCATTTTATTGAAGACACTGCGGTGAAGACTATGAGAGGCATCGGCAAATGAGCAGATTTTTTTTTTTTTTTCACAACTACGTACAGCCCCTGCTTTTCATAGTCCTCACTGCAGTGTCTTCAATGAAATAGCGCCAGAGATCGCGGTTTGCACATGTGCTGACTACGGCGCAGTTTTTATGAAGACAGAATCATTGTATCAATATGCACATGCCAACAGCAGCAGTGGTGGTCAAATAAAGAAAAGGGGGCACCTCAGAGGAAGTTGGAGGATGACTTTACAACAAGGACCCAACCCACTAAGGCCATTTCTGCTACTTTGATTAAAGATATTTCTGCAACCAAGCATCAGATCTTTCTACAACAGGTATGCCTAGTTTCAGCAGTAGTGGGATACCGGAAACTGCAGGCAGGTAGTGAGATACCGGAAACTGCAGGCAGGTAGTGAGATACCGGAAACTGCAGGCAGGTAGTGAGATACCGGAAACTGCAGGCAGGTAGTGAGATACCGGAAACTGCAGGCAGGTAGTGAGATACCGGAAACTGCAGGCAGGTAGTGAGATACCGGAAACTGCAGGCAGGTAGTGAGATACCGGAAACTGCAGGCAGGTAGTGAGATACCGGAAACTGCAGGCAGGTAGTGAGATACCGGAAACTGCAGGCAGGTAGTGAGATACCGGACACTGCAGGCAGGTAGTGAGATACCGGACACTGCAGGCAGGTAGTGAGATACCGGAAACTGCAGGCAGGTAGTGAGATACCGGAAACTGCAGGCAGGAAGTGAGATACCGGAAATTGCAGGCAGGTAGTGAGATACCGGAAACTGCAGGCAGGTAGTGAGATACCGGAAACTGCAGGCAGGTAGTGAGATACCGGAAACTGCAGGCAGGTAGTGAGATACCGGAAACTGCAGGCAGGTAGTGAGATACCGGAAACTGCAGGCAGGTAGTGAGATACCGGAAACTGCAGGCAGGTAGTGAGATACCGGAAACTGCAGGCAGGTAGTGAGATACCAGAAACTGCAGGCAGGTAGTGAGATACCAGAAACTGCAGGCAGGTAGTGAGATACCGGAAACTGCAGGCAGGTAGTGAGATACCGGAAACTGCAGGCAGGTAGTGAGATACCGGAAACTGCAGGCAGGTAGTGAGATACCGGACACTGCAGGCAGGTAGTGAGATACCGGAAACTGCAGGCAGGTAGTGAGATACCGGACACTGCAGGCAGGTAGTGAGATACCGGAAACTGCAGGCAGGTAGTGAGATACCGGACACTGCAGGCAGGTAGTGAGATACCGGACACTGCAGGCAGGTAGTGAGATACCGGACACTGCAGGCAGGTAGTGAGATACCGGAAACTGCAGGCAGGTAGTGAAATACCGGAAACTGCAGGCAGGTAGTGAGATACCGGAAACTGCAGGCAGGTAGTGAGATACCGGAAACTGCAGGCAGGTAGTGAGATACCGGAAACTGCAGGCAGGTAGTGAGATACCGGAAACTGCAGGCAGGTAGTGAGATACCGGAAACTAGTGGTAGGTAGTGTGAGACTGGAAACTGTAAACAGGCAGTGCAGAGGTGGAAACTGCAGGCAGGTAGTGCAATACTCAAAACTGAAGGCAGGTAGGTAAATGTGGAACTAGAAGCTGCAGAGAGCCAGGAAGATGTCCTAGAAAGCACAAGAAGACACATAGTAGGGGTCCTAGAAGATCAGGGAAAGGTAGCAGACATTACTTAGGCGAAACTAAAAAGTCTGAACAGCATGGAAGCCACAGACAGACAGGAAGAGGTCTTGGAAACCACAGTCAGGTAGGTAACGGTGACATAATATGAACATGGCTCAATGGCAACTATCGTGAGCCATCAAAAATGTAAAATTGTTTACATTAAATGTTAAGTGGATTTCTTGAAAAATAAATATATACTTATATATTTCTTAGAGGTCCACACTTATAAATAATTTTGTGATTGCAAAAATTAAAAACCGATAAACAATATTATTTCTTAACCTTCAATTCACAAAAATGCTTCTCTTGATTAAGTTTTATGTGAAAAATGATAGGTCACGTTACTAGAGAGAAACAATAATAATAAAAAAATAATAATATGCAGGTTTTGTGTTTGCCATCCAGAAATAATATACATCAGTTAATCCGATGAGACAAGATGGTATTGAAGATTTCAAAAGAAATACTGTTTACCACTGCTCTAATCGAGTATGAGCAGTCAGAAATCACTGCTCGCTGCCCCTGTGTCTTCCTATGGCACATAGAAAATCACACAGAATGAAAAAATGGAATAAGTGAGGAGTTCAAACATTGTTTTGTTATTTTGTCATTGTCCCTTTAGTTCTAGTTTACCCGTTACAGTAACATTTGTGCACAGCTGTAGTTATCCATGAAACATGAAAGAACCAGAAAAAAGTTTTAAATATGATCTTTACGAAACGGAATTTAAAAAGGGAATCTGTCCAAGTTTTTGCCATCTAATTTAAGAGCAGCATAATGTAGGAAAGAGACCCTGAATCCAGCGATGTGTCACTTACTGAGCTGCTTAGTTTAGTTTTTGTAAAATCAGTTTCATC
Source organism: Anomaloglossus baeobatrachus (assembly GCF_048569485.1). Taxonomy (NCBI): domain Eukaryota; kingdom Metazoa; phylum Chordata; class Amphibia; order Anura; family Aromobatidae; genus Anomaloglossus; species Anomaloglossus baeobatrachus. The sequence continues at coordinate 883,752,563 of NC_134353.1, read as the reverse complement.
AGCAGGAGATCATCACCAGAGAACTAGTAAAGTAAACCTACTGCCATGCAGTCCTCCATATTCAGGAGCTCTGTACAACCCTGCCCCTAACACTGATTGGTAGCTTTCTACCTATGCGCAGTGTACACATAAAGCTGTGGGTGGGGGGGTTATACAGGGCTCAGCATTCACAGAAGTGCTAGATCTGCAGGCAAAATAGTTAATTAAAACTGCAGCAAGCAGCTCAGTATGTGATATATCGCTGGAATCAGGCTCTGTACATATATCATGCTGCTATTCTAGGTGGTATCAGACACCTCATGACTGATTTCCTTTAAATGTGGTTTTGTAGATCTGCAACTCTTATAGTGTCAATCTGAAGAGATAGAGTCTAAGGAGATCGATACACGTGTATTTTGTAAAGAGAATTTTTACAATTTATTTTTTTTTAAATACAATGACAAGAAAAACGAAGTAACTATCTGATAACATACGTAGTGTTACAACACCTTGTCCACTGATTTAGTTGGAAAAAGAAACTGACTGACAATAAAAGATTAGAATTGTAGATCCCGGACAATTGACAAACATCAAATATGTGGATCCAAGCCTCCCGACTAGAGACGAGCGAACCTGAGGTCCGATGTTTGGAGTTCGGAAACCGACTTCCAAAAAAACCCAACGATCTGGTTTGAAAGTTTGAGTGAGTTACGAGTGCAGAAGCGAGCAGCGCAGTGCTTGGGTATCAGTGATGCTCATCCCTGTGCGAGCCGCGTGCAGTGTTTGATTGGCTCACAATGGGGGTAAAATCAGCGTGATTTCAAGTAATGTAAACAC
>NC_134353.1:883581747-883746747 GCF_048569485.1 Anomaloglossus baeobatrachus | reverse complement strand
AGAACCTAAAATATAAGATATTTTCAGTTTCACACTTTTTTTTTTTTTTTTTAAGTATTTCATTCCACATGTATTAATTCATAGTTTTGATGCCTTTAATGTGAATGTACAATTTTCAGAGTCATGAAAATAAAAACTTTTTGAATGATAAGGTGAGCCCAAACTTTTGATGTGTGTGTGTGTGTGTATGTATATATGTGTGTGTGTGTGTGTGTGTGTGTGTGTGTATGTGTATATATATGTGTGCGTGCGCGCGCGCACACACACACACACACACACACACACACACACGAAACGGCAAGGGACTGGACAGCTATGCAAATCACCGTGGGAGAGCCCATCTACCATCTGTCCATTTTAAGAGCTAACAAAAAAAAAGCAACTGTGCTTATCTTATCAGTGTGAGAGCTATTGTTTACATAAACTAATGTGTTTATTACCCTGTAATTACCATTACAGGACTAAAAAAAATTGTTTAAAAGAACAGAGAGTCCTCAGTGGTTGATACCTTTTAATGGCTAACTGAAAAGATGGTAATAATTGCAAGCTTTCGAGACTACTCAGGTCTCTTCATCAGGCATGGTATAACACAAAATCTGAAGAGTGACTCTTCAGATTTTGTGTTATACCATGCCTGATGAAGAGACCTGAGTAGTCTCGAAAGCTTGCAATTATTACCATCTTTTCAGTTAGCCATTAAAAGGTATCAACCACTGAGGACTCTCTGTTCTTTTAAACAATTTTTTTTATCTCTACTGGCTAACACGGTACAAAGATATATTTTACTTGTATCATTACAGGACTAGAAATTCACTGTGCACACCAGCTCTCTGCTGTCATTGACACCTCACAGTCAATGCACAATCTCTATTGAGAGCCTGGTGTGGGCCTTGTTCCTGAATCCAAATTCTTTGATATTTTCAGAACAGCTGCAGCCAGTGATCTAGGTGATACACAGTTGTATTCAGGATCTCTGTCAGATGAAGTAGCAAAAATCAGCTGACAGATTCTCTTTAAATCCTTATAGAATGTTGCAGCTTCAGCATTCTGTGCACCCACTTGTAAACCATACATCGCATATGCACGTCCACAATAAAATTGCTTTGTAATCACTCCAAAAGCATGAAACTTCATCAATATGATCAACCATGTAACTTTTAAAATCAGCCAATTAAAAATAAACCTTAAAATAAGTAACCAACTTCAAAGTGTAATTATCGCTGTTAGAGATGGTACTGCGGCGAACAAAAGTGGACCCATGGATCAGAGGGGGGACACGGGCTTGCGCTTTAGTGGAAGAGGTTTCACTAAATGGCCACCGCAAGGCAAACACCAAGTGCCACTCCCAGGTCAAGGATTGGGATTATGGCAGCTGACCCCCAGGACAGGTACGGACACAGGTGCGGACAAGCAGAGTCACTAGTAAAGCAGGTGCAGCCGGGATGGCGGAGGCTGACAGTATTGCGAAGATGGAAGGACAGAGTCACTCGCACTACAGGGCCACCGGGACAGCTGAGGCAGATTGCATGACTAGGGTGGCTGGACAGTTACTCGTACTATAGGGCCAGCGGGACAGCTCAGGCAGATGGCACGGCCAGAGTGGACGCACAGTCACTCGTACTACAGGGCCACAGGGACAGTTGAGGCAGATGTCACAGCCAGGGTGAATGGACAGAGTAACAAGTATGGCGGAGTCCACTGGGACATGGCCAGAAGCACAGACACAGGGGTATTGACAGGACCGGGAGATGGGCAAAGGGATACAGACACTGATACGGGAAGCACAACGGACAAGAGGACGTGACAACTAGCTGGCTAGGGCACAGAATCACTAACTAGCTGAACACGTTGATCAGGCACCTCCCCCTAGTGGGAGAGTGCCTTAAGTACACAATGCCTCAAAGAGACCGGCTCAGAGGCACTTCCAGGGAATGATGCACTGTTCCTAGGAGGACTCCCGGAGGACCTGAGACGCCTGCACAGGCCCCGGGAGGGGGAAGCAGGAAGCACTCACGAAGAGAATAGCGGGAAAGCCAGGTAGCGTGGTGAGAGTCTGTCGCTTCAGTAAGTGCCTGTCCCTGTGGGGATGCAGGGACATCAGTGCTACATAAAGTCGGCTTCATATGGGGGTCGTCTTTTACGTGGCTCATTATGGTTTTAAAATTAGGCCCACCAAAGGATCCACAGTCTGAACTGGAGAAATTCCCAGTATGTAGGATAAAAAAAAAAATAAAATAATATACATTTGAACATTTCATCAATTGCATCCCAAGGCTGTGTGCCTATAGTCGGGACCCAGCCATTCTCTACCATTATTCAGATTGAGGTCTGTTCTGACACACAGTGAGGTTTTAATACTCGAAAGTGTTAGGTACCGTCCCAATTTGGGTACACCTTGTCGCGGTGGGATGGCTTTACGATTTTTGATCAAAAATAGTTTACTAAGTACCCTATGTATGTTTATATGCATTATGCTTATATTTAGTTACAGTAGGGTATATGTTTATATTATTCTTACTTTGGGATTTCTTTCCATTACAGAACTGATAATATTGGTTGACATACGCTATTCGGATATCCAATATCAAACCTGGCATATCCGTATAACACAAATTTCAAACTTCAGACTAAAATACGACATAGTTCTCAACTCATTCGTTTCAACGCAAGGAGCTGTTGAGCAAAATCTGTAACTTCTCCCTTTCAGCTTTTAGATACTGATATTAAGCAGATGCGCCTTTTTACAGGCTTGTCCAAGCAAAGTTCTGAACGCGCACACACACACAAAAAAAAAAAAAAAATGTTGGAGAACGAAAAATGTTTTACTATGAGTTTTTCCCAGAGCGTCTTGGGAATTGTAGTTCAAGAAGAAGGCAAGCATAAACAATAAAACAGAACACGCTGAGAACTCTGCAGACCAGCTACATAGAAACAGCACATGCATGGCCAGAGAGCCCGGCCAAGAACGGGTGTAGCATCAGCTCAACGGTCAATTACCAAAGAGCTAATGGGTAAGAAATATTAGAAAATGAGAATTTATAAGAGTCACAGAATAAACCACAAATATCACATACATATCTACAAGGTCTCAGGTGTGAATGGGGATCAGGTGGAATAAATTTGGGGTTATCCCTCACACATTCTATCATTCTAGTCACTGGATGCTCAGCATTGCTCCTCATGAGAAAGAATTATCTGAGGATGTAAAAAAAGAATTGATGCTCTACATAAAGATGGCCAAGGCTATAAGATGACCACCATGCCGTATCTCAGTGTCAGAGTGTTGGCAAAGATCATACAGCGGTTTAACAAGACAGGTTGCACTCAGTACAGGTCTTGCTACGGTCGACCAAAGATGTTGAGTGCACGCTGCATCATATCCAGAGGTTGTCTTTTCAAAATAGTTGTATGAGTGCTGCCAAAATTGCTGCAGAGGTTACAGAGGTGGAGGTCCACCTGTCAGTGCTCAGACCACACAATGATCACATTGGTCTGTATAGCTGTCGTCCCAGAAGGAAGCCTCTTCTAAAGATGATGCACAAGAAAGCACGCAAACAGTTTGCTGATAACAAGCACACTAAGGGGTACTTCACACACAGTGAGATCGCTACTGAGATCGCTGCTGAGTCACGTTTTTTGTGACCTCATTAGCGATCTCGCTGCGTGTGACACTGAGCAGCGATCTGGCCCCTGCTGTGAGATCGCTGCTCGTTACACACAGTGCTGGTTCGTTTTTTTATTGTTGCTCTCCCGCTGATAAGCACACATCGCTGTGTGTGACAGCGAGAGAGCAACAATCCTGAATGTGAAGGGAGCAGGAGCTGGCGTCTGACAGCCTGCAGTAAGCTGTAACCAAGGTAAACATCGGGTAACCAGGGTGGTTACCCGATATTTACCTTCGTTACCAGCCTCTGCAGCTCTCACGCTGCCAGTGCCGACTCCTGCTCCCTGCACACGCCAAGTTAAGCGGTGTGAGCTGGTAACTAAGGTAAACATCGGGTAACCATACCCGATGTTCACCTTAGTTACCAGTGTCCGCAGCTTCCAGACACCGGCTCCGTGCAAGCGCAGCGTCGCTTGCACGTCGCTGCTGGCTGGGGGCTGGTCACTGGTCGTTGGTGAGATCTGCCTGTTTGACAGCTCACCAACGACCATGTAGCGATGCAGCAGCGATCCTGACCAGGTCAGATCGCTGATCGGATCGCTGCTGCATCGCTAAAGTGTGAAGGTACCCTAAGGACATGAATAAATTTAAGCATGCCATGTGATGTGGTGATATAAAGGTAAACATATGTCTCACATATATTATATATACATATATATATGTATACATATATACACGTGTGTTGTATGTGTGTGTGTAAATAGCACACAGAGATAGATATATCTTATTACTGAGCAATAAGACAAGTACATTAGAGTCTCTAGTTTGTGAAATCTACGCCTAACAGGTCCTCAACTGGAAGCTTCTTTAAATAGTACCCGCAAAACACCAGTGTCAACATCTACAGTGAAGAGGCGACTCCGGGATGCTGGTCTTAAGGGCAGAGTGGCAAAGAAAAAGCCATATCTGAGACTGGCTAATAAAAGGAAAAGATTAATATGGGCAAAAGAACACAGACATTGGACAGAGGAAGATTGGAAGAAAGTGTTATGGACAGATAAATCAAAGTTTGAGGTGTTTGGATCACACAAACATTTGAGAGACACAGAACAGCTGAAAAGATGCTGGAAGATTGCCTGACGCCATCTGTCAAGCATGGTGGAGGTAATGTGATGGTCTGTGTTGATTTTGTGCTGGTAAAGTGAGAGATTTGTACAATGTAAAAAGGATTTTGAATAAGGAACGCAATCACTCCATTATGCAATGCCATACCCTGTGGACAGCGCTTGATTGGAGCAAATTTCTTCCTACAACAGGACAATGACCCAAAGCACACCTCCAAATTATGCATGAACTATCTATCTGTAATGGAGTGGCCAGCCCAGTCATCAGATCTCAACCCTATTGAGAGCTATTGTAGGAGCAGCTTGACCGTATGGTGCGCAAAAAGTGCCCATCGAGCCAATCCAACTTGTGGGACGGGGATATATGGGGTGAAATATCGCGAGATTACCTCTGAAAATTAACAGCTAGAATGCCAAAGGTCTGCAAAGCTGGAATTGCTTCAATGGAGCATTCAGTGACGAAAGCAAAGTGTGAAGGAGAAAATTATTATTTCAAGTAAAAATCATTATTTCTAACCTCGTCAATGTCTGGACTATATTTTCAATGAATTATGCAACTCATATGATAAATATAAGTATGATTTTTCATGGAAAAGACAAAAAATTGTCTGGGTGACCCCAAACTTTTGAACGGTAAATATACATATATACACACACACACACACACACACACACACACAGTATCACAAATGTGAGTATACCGCTCACGTTTTTGTAAGAGGACACACAGGAAAGCCTGAAAGAAGTTTGTCAAAGAGGAGTAGAAACATGTCCTGTGCTCTGATGAGACCAGGATAAACTTATTTGGTTCAGATGGTTTCAAAGATGTTTTGTGGCAATCAGGTGAGGAGGACAAAGACAAGTGTCTCCTACCTACAGTCAAGCATGGTGGTGTAAGTATCATGATGTGGGGCTGTATGAGTGTTCGTTATTTGTAGCTGCTACACTGCAATGGAATATAAGTGACACCTAGGATAATGCGACTAGCAAGTGCCAAAAAAATGCAACTTGGTGTGATTTATTTTTTTTTTTGCAACTTATTTACCATGGGCCCCTGGGGGTTACAATGCAACCCCACTCATTAGTTTTGCACTGCATTGTAGCAGCTACACATATTGAACTTTGGCTGCGTAATCTGTGTCTCAGGCACAGTGGCCGTGTAGCCCCAGCCCAATATTTAGCATGTCAAAATGTATTTATTTATTTAATTTTTTGCAAAACCACATATGAAGAAATAATGTATTTTTTTAAAATTTCGGTCATTCAGTGCAACATTTGACTGAATCAGGTCAAATATAGATGACATTGTTAAGTACAGCCGGTTGAACGTGACAGGAAGGGGGGGGGAGGGGTGACACTTTGTCGATACTGCCGCTCAGCATCCATTATCCTACATAACTTATTTTTAAACCCAAACTGTTTTTCACTCTTCTAGTGCCATAAAATTGTAGTTGAACGATAATCTATTTTCTAAATGTAGAATACCCTTGCCTCCAATATGTGCTTCACAATAGTCCAAGTTTAATACATTTAATACCCAACTGTTCCTCAAATCAATATGTATGATTAACAGCTTTTGCTCAGTGAGGCTATTTTGCTGACTTGCATGGCAAGCTCCACACATTCTTCACCTTTAATATGTGTTATATTTCTTAGGCGTTCCCTTGCAGAGCTTTCAGGAAGCACTGGTCTATTGAGAGCTATCAAAGTTACAAGATCTGAAGAAAGTTATTTTTTAAACATTGATGGAACGGCACCAAACTTGCTTTTGGCCACAACATTTTTGGAGGCGGCTGTTCTAGAAGAGAAAGATTTTACTTCCTAATTTGGTAGTTAACTCTTTTTAATGAGCTCCACTCCTCAAAACATGTCTCTATTGTTCCAATGCAGCTGGAGATAGTGGAACTAATTTGTTGCTAGATACCTGCTTTTTTTGATGCGAGATCATAAACCATGACCGTCGGAGAGCAGACCTGATGCCAGGGGGAGTGTTCCAATATAGGCAACATGTTCTTGATTATATCTTACCTACAGAGAATTAATGATTCCACAAACATTCATTAAATCTAAATATTTATTAAAATAAACACTTATTTTTTTAGGATACTGACCATGCGTAGACATACAATCTTTTATCATATTCAAATAATCAGATATACCTAAAAACTTTAATAATAAGTTGCTGGTTCATATCAAGAAATTAAATAAGTCATTTCAGTCCCTTTATTGTAATTACGAAAAGTCGATAAAGTACCAAAACAGTGCTAAAGTGCTTACAGACCAATGACGCTTCATGTGACCGTCCAAATTTTCTTAATTCAAAGTTTCAAAAAGTTTGCCTTGATAACATGGGGTCTTTGAACATGAGAGGTTAATAGATCAAGCTAGAGATGTTTTTAGTAGTGCTGTAAAACCCAACGGTCTAGTACCTCAAAGGAGATATCCCATAAAAAAAATACCATTAGTAATTCCCAAGAATGAGATCATCTGAGCCACAAATCGGAAATCCTAAAAAACGACTTCTTGATGGGAACTGAAAATCTGTGGTTACCTCTAATACACAGGGGCTCTTCGTCAATGGTGGAACACAAAGTAATTCCCGGAACTCAAGGATTCAAGAGGACTTTTACTAATACGATTGTTTCGACAGATCTCTGCAAAAATTTGGAATGCCTAAAAAACATGCCCTCTTCATGGGAACTGAGAATCTGTGTTGTGCACCACATTTCTCATATTAGTTACCTCTAATACACATGGGCCCTTAGCCAATGGTGCACCCAAGTAATTGCTGGAACTCAAGCATTGAAGTTGACTTTTATTAATACGGTTCAGTTTCGACAGAGGTCATCTCTTCAAAAATTCGGAAGCCTACAAAAACATGACTTTTTGACGGGGACTGAGAATGTCATGTGCACAAACTAATGTGTCATTAGTTAACTCTAATTCACAGGGGCCCTTAGTCAATACTGCACCCAAAGTAATTCCCGTAACTCACAAATGCAAGCCTTATTAACAGGGTTGAGCTTCGCCAGCGCTCAAAAAGGAAACAATGGACCACTAAAATTGAATGCAACTTTCTTGTACATATTGAAATTTGTACGTAGTTATATAATACAAATAAGTAAATATGTGTTTGCTGTTCAAGCACACATACACAAAAAAAAAAAACTGAAGACGTTGACATTTCCATCACTGTTGGGTGCAGAATGCTCTTAATCCATCAGTGATGACAGCCAGAGGAAATCGCTGTTGTAGCTGTCAAATCATCCATGGAGGTCAACAAGGATTTCATAACCAACACTGACATTCACCTGATGTTCAGTTCTCTATGGGAAGGTCATCCCCACTGAGATACAGATTACTACTACACTGGCAAGTCATAAGGCCAACCAAGCTTCAACATATTCTACCGCACCTTACAAAATTGTACCTTAAACAAAAAATTCCAGGCACGTGAAAGCATCTCGATATGGTTAAGGTCTCTGTGTGAGAAAATAAATTTGCATCAGATAGCACAAACAACTTTCGACAGAAATATTATTCCTTTTTAAGGCTGGTCACCCAATAAGTAATATCCCAAGCCAATAGGAAAAGTAAGGAAGGACACATCGGTGCAACTCCGCAATAAGTGAGAATCCTTGCCAAGCTGAAGAAATACATTTTCAAGTATTCAACATTCTAAACTAATGAGGTTAATATTCAAAACTTAAAGTTACTGAGAAGAGGACAACATAGTAAAAATTGAGAATACGAAAAATGGAAATAAATGTCGTGGTTACATTTGTTGCATGGAAGATGGTTGAAGAATCAAAGAGCTTTTCAAATAATCAGGGATTTGAAAGGAAAACAGAAGTCAGAGTTTCCTAAATGTACGACATTAGTAAATCACTAGTACAAAAGTAGAGTGTATTGATGAAATAATGGAGGAAGTCTAGTGAAAGGACCAATATATAAGGAGTTGCAGTAATCCAGGTGGAGAATTCTAAGTACATACTGTATATAACGTTTGTAGTGAAGTCATTGGAACCAAAAACCTAAAAAGGTACACACAGTCTCCTCATGGCCTTGAACGACCAGATAAGAAATGTTATTCACGTTTGGTCCCGACAACTATGACATGCCAAAGCTCAATATTGACTGTAAGCAACTTATTATGTACTGAATTATATTTTAAGGTTGTACTAAATGTTGATAGAAGGCAAAAAATTAAAAAAACAAAACAAAAAACAAAACACAAAAACAACAAAACATTAAACTCAGAGCCTTTTTTCCCCAGTGTCTTTGTGAGGTATATTATTCATATGTCCCACGAAAATTCTTTGCAATACAAATACTTGATAGTTAATCATCTAAAGACTGTGTAGATTAATTTAAGCACAACTGGTCCATCAATGGGACCCCCTTAATAAACTCAATTGCGCAAAAAAAATAAAGATATTATAATATATCTCAAAATTACATATAGAACTTATAGCATAACGTATCCATTATTGCATTTGGTTGTGCATTCCTCAACGGTTTGGCTCAAACGTGGTGTGAATAATCCCTTATAGGGAACCTGTCAAGTCAGGACAGCTTCATTATGTCCTTCTGTGAGTGAGGACCTCCTACCCATCACTTGTGACAGCCGGATCACTCATGTCTCCAGACCTCTTGGTGGCCACTAACTTACATCTGTCTTGTAAGTTTTTAGACCTTTGCTCCAGAGTGCTTTTTTTACATTTGTGCCAAGAAAGACTAGAGGCAGTGTTAATAATAATAATAATAATAATAATAATAATAATAAAAAAAAAAAAAAAAATCTGGTAATACAGAAAATCTGATGATTTAATACTTGAATGTTATACCGTGGAATTCACCAGGCCAGTAAAATAAGCAGATAAGTTAAGAAATCCATGATTGTCTGTTTGCCCTCTTGCCCCATTTTTTTTCTATTTCACTCAATCAGGTCTCATCATGCCAGATTTGAGCAATTTAACTCAAGTACTTCTTCAAAATGTCAACACTGAAGGGAGCACCCTACACTATTTTAGAAGGGGGTACAATGTGGCTCTTGTCCAGATAGACAATTGCAAATCCTCGATAAAATCTATTGATCTCAGTCCTGACATTTAAAGGGGTGAAATCGGCACCAGGCAATTCAGATACATGTGGACCTACCAAACAAATCCGGAGTCAAAACTTGGGTCGATAATCATCATTCTACATCTTTTTTTTAAAAAAAATGTTTTATACTGAGATCTTTATTAGTGATGGGAGAATAGTAACTATTGTATTCAGATAATGCTTACCGACTACGGAGTACTATTCCAGTATTTGTCACGACGAAAAAAATGCTTGGGCTCCCCATGGAGGATTCCTTATGACAAATACCGGAATAGTACTTTGGGATTCGTTACGAATAATCCACACATGAACAGTTACTATTCGGACATCACTATATCTAATTAATCTTTCAAGGAGTTCAGAGCTCTGACAAGATACAGATCAATGATGAGTCTCTCTGTAGTTACTGAGCATCTACCAAATATTCCGGAAACGAACAGAAAAGGAGCCAAATACTGAGGATAGAAAGATGGGGTAGGACTCGCAGAAGACCACATTATTCTTTGTGGTTACATAAAATTGTGATATACGTTCATTACTTTTAGGTGATGCTCTCATACTAGGAGATAGAGCTACATTAACAAATTAAGGTCATTGATGCCACCAAGTTTCTACAATAGAGCCAACATAAATCCACTATTTTTCTCCTATTAAGAGGGAATATTCCATATGTTGGCCATCTAAGAAGAAGCGCAGTGGAAGCCAAGTGTTAGACAAGCTGGTCACTTGAGGTCCATCACACATCTCCCCAAAAGACTTATTTTTAGGACTGTCTTCCATTGTGTTTTTAATCTGGTGTTTCCTGCTGTCTGCGCGGGGACTTATTCTTGTTTTAAACTCCGAGGGCTGGAGACTGTGATGGTGGGTAAAAACCTGTGAACCAGAAGTAAATTCTTATAGGGGATATACAAAAAAGATTATGCTTCAGTCAGACTTAAGCCATTACTTTCTTCAAAAGAAGAAAAGGCAAAAGTTAAGAATAAGGCACCGCCAAAGACCTTCTGCCCATATGTGCATCTCCATGAAGTTTCCCGCTGAGTGCATATGAATGCTCTGCGATCTGGGAAAAAGATCCAAATAGGATTTCAAACATCCAAAAATTTTTCCTCAAACATTTAGGTATGTCACCATGCTGCTATTCATTCATTCAGTGACTTTTTTGTCTTAGTTTAAAGAGATACTAAACAAAGGCTAGACGAGCTCTACGTGTATTTACATTCCAAAAGTAAGCTTCCTTCTCAACCCTCTTCTCCTCCCCTACCCCCCACAGTCTGTCATCTCTTCACTGCTAAATAAACCATACAGTCTAGGACAGCATTCTTGGCGTAAACCGGAGGAAAATGGGCCAGTCGACGGCTCACAGCAGAAAAGCAGCTTATTCTGCCCTCTCCGTGTTTTGACTCTGCTACGCTCGGCTTTCTTTTCTGTACACAAACAACGTATGGGATCAATTTCACTTACTATTGTGGCCCAAAAGATGAAAAAAAAAAAAAAAAAAAAGTTTGGCCCTTAATGACAACTTAACTTTTCATTATTATTATTACAGGCGCACAAAGTCAGAGAACAGATCGCGAGACACAATTTGCGGCCATTTGTATAAATAAGTGTATTTAGGAGCTAAGGAGACTTAAAAGGGTCCGGGGGTCACAAATTTGTGCTGTGTATTTAGAAGCTATTTGTGAGCAATGAAAACTACTAATGAAGTATCATGTTGCTCTATGACAGTGGGAAACAGCAAAGCTGCTGCTCAAAGCTTCCACCCCGGGGGCAGAGTATTCGGGCTGAGGAGGTTTCAGAGGAATGTGATGCCTGAGACGAGAGAGGAAGGTTGTATCTCAACAGAACTTCATACGCCAACACTCGGATGAGGTTTCTGACAGAAAATGTCAAACTGTCATTTCACATTTTTTTTCCCGTTTGATTTGCTTATGTCGGGAGCAGGAATTTTAGTTTCAGACATGCAAAAGTTACTATGTAATTAGGGCAAAGTTAAGAAAATTTATATTTTAAAATTGCAAAAAGTAAAAGCCTTATAGGTTACTAAAATCTTAATATTTTACAATTTCTATTTAGTTCTTCAAGAAATCGTGGTGAAAAAAAGTTATTTTTCAATGTTCAAAAACATCTGAAGAGGGTGTTTAAAAGGGAACGCATCACCAGGTATTCCCCATATAAAGTAGGGCTAGCACTTGTAAGCCCTCATATATAGCATACTGGAATACTCTATACATTTCGCCAGGCCGCTGTGCATAAAGCAAAACATAGCTTTTATTATACTTGGCTGCGGAGCGGTCCGGTCCGATGGGCATCTCTGGTCTTGCTTTGGTGCCACCTCTCCTTGCAATTGCCGTCCTCTTTCCATTCTTCGTGTGGCTCACGCATCCAAGGTCATTCAGTGTTCTCGTCATGTTCCTGCAAACTATGCTCTGCCCTTGGCAGGGCAAAAAGAAGGCGTATTGTAGTGTGCGTGTTCTTGGCTTTTTCCCATGCATGCGCACTACAATAATTTGCAGTGCAGAGAGAAGAAGCGTGATAGAGGGCACTGTGTGGATGATGTAGAATGCTTTATCAACATGAAGCAGGTAAGGACGATAACGATCGCAAGAAGACAGAAGGTGGCGTATCAAGACCAGAAACGCCCATCGGACCAGACCACCGATGACATACAATATATATATATATAGCATTCTAGTATACTGTAACAGACAACATAAAAATGCTGGTCTTTATAGAGGGAAAACCAGGTGACAGGTTTCCTTTTAAAATGTGTAGTGTCTGAATATTTTAAAAGGGTTGCTTGGGACCTGGTCATCCAACAGAAAGAAACAAACTTTGTAATATTCTCTTTAAGGGGCATTACATGCTGCGATATCGTTAATGAATTATCGTCGGGGTCACTGTGTTTGTGACGCGCATCCGACGTCATTAACAATATCGCAGTGTGTGACAAGTACGAGCGACCTTAAACGATCGCAAAAGCGGTCAAAATCGTTTGCCGCTGAGAGGTTGTCCTGAAACTAAAAATCGTTCTCTGCTTATTAGCGATGTTGTTCGTCGTTCCTGGGGCACCACACATCGCTATGTGTGACACCGCAGGAGCGACGAACATCTCCTTACCTGCCTCCACCGGCAATGCGGAAAGAAGGAGGTGGGCGGGATGTTACGTCCCGCTCATCTCCGCCCCTCTGCTGCTATTGGCCGCCTGTCGTGTGACGTCGCTATGACGCCGCACGAACCGCCCCCCTAGAAAGGAAGCGGATCGCCGACCAGATAGACGTCGCAGGGCAGGTAAGTGCATGTGACGGGTGTAAGCGAGGTTGTGCGGCACGAGCAGCGATTTGCCCGTGTCGCACCACCAACGGGGGCAGGTACGATCGCTTGCGATCTCGCTAGCGAGATCGCAGTGTGTAAAGTACCCTTTTATTCGAATTCTTTTTTTTTCTGTTTTGGCAAGGATTTATTAGGCCATATTGCCAAGATGATTGATAGAGACATTAATGTTGTGGCTATTTGCTCTCGTTGTGACCTACTCAACCAAGGACAATTTAGGGGCTCAGTGGTTAGCATGGTGACTTTGCAAATATCTACACGTGGTTGCGTTGGTTTCCACCGGTGCTCTGGTTTCTCTGCAAGTTAGCCCAGTTCAATTTTATAAATGTAGCACTATGTATCTACAATACAGAACCCCTCTTGAAATAATTTAATAAAACATAAAAGTTTAGGTCAAATGAAATCCCAAACAATCATTTGTCCCCATACAGTTTGAATTGGGTAATGTAAAGGAATTTTGCTGACGTGGTAATGTAAAGGAGCCTTTAAAAGGGAATCGGTCAGCAGTATTAAGTCTCCTAAGCCAACTACATGCGCATGGAGGTCACAGAAAGCTGAATAAAGTGATACCTTGATATCGGCCATCCGGTGAATGGACATCTTAGGAGGGTTACTTCTACAGATTATTTGTTAGATACGAACAAAAACCGGTCCAGTAAAAGACCCTGAACTCACCTCCTGTTCTGGTGCTGTTACAGAGCTGTCAGTAACCGCGGTTCGAGGGTCACATGACATTGTGACTACATGTGACCCGCATGTCTAGTCCCGGCGGCTTCTATCTCCTCACCTTCGGACCAAATGAGCAATCAACAGGAAGTGAGTAGCAGCTACAGAGTCACTTCCTGTTGATGAACTCATTTGATCTGAAGGTGGGGAGAGAGAAGCTGCCAGTGATTGGACATGGGGCTCAAGTGAAGTCAGAATGTCACGTGAGACTTGAACCACAGTTACCGAAAGTGCTTGAACGGTGCCAGAACGGGAGGTGAGTACTGGGTCTTTTATTTTCACTGGGCTAAACAAGTGGAATCAGAAGGGCTTGTCCTAGTAATTGAAAACACCTTTAACATATGTCTTTTGAAGTTAGCTTTTTTTGTTACGCGGTTCAAAATACCCTTACAGTGAGCGGTAAACTAGGAGGAGCTTCGAGTATTCATTGAAATGAATAGTAACGCAACATAAAGTACGTTTCCCCTAACAGTTATAGCTCTGCTTCTATTCTGGGAATTAGGAGATCTGCATTAAAAAAAAAAAAAAAGTTTGCTATAAAATAGATATCAGGAAATCAATTAGCACAGAATGTCTTGTGATAAGCACAGGGATCCAAGCCCAGAAAATCTACAGAAATGCCTTTTCCCCTGCTGCATGTTACATACATTTTAAAGACGTACATTACGCAGAACACCAAGCTTTTTTTGGGTGCGCGCATTCTTCCTCCATGACATCACGCAGATAATGCAGTAATGGTACGGATGTTATTGCCAAAAACACGACTCATAATTCATCCGCATCTCGGTTATGTTAATGATGGATTCGAGTTTACTAATAATTCTACCTCCCACACAATAAGGTTATATACATATATAAATGACTTGTCATGTTACGACCAGTCAGCGAGGATTGTGAATGGAAGATTTCTCTAGGTAATGCTTTAGTTTCTTAATGAATCTCAGGTGTAATCCCTTGGGCAGTTTCAGTGAGCACATTGTTACTGTGCTACATAACTTACATGGTCTCCCTCTGGCAAGAACTTGCATATAATTCTGTGAATTTAAGTTCAGCAGTGAGGAGGTGGGAAAATAACACATTCAGATACAAGGAATCAAGGACAGAGTACAAAACATTTGGAAACTGTACTAGCTTAAAAAAAATCTTAAGTATGTGGTCAGCACAGAAAGTTGCACTCCTACAAGACGTACATACACTATAATCTAAAAGAACTTTCCTATGACCGGAAAGGGTCCATAACATATAAACCTAAAAATTGTGTAGCCCCAATACAAAAGATGTAAAGGTAAAAAGTAGGGGGTACAGAGTAAAAGAAGGACCACCAAATAGTCAAGGTAGAATACAAAATGTTTTTATTTAAATACAAGGTGATACAGGGTGCACAGTGGTTGCAGGCAAAGATGGAGAAACCTGCACAGAAAAACAGCCCACAGCAAAACATGGACTGGCCACAAGATGGCAAAGAGCCCTGCTAACAGACTGCAATATAAATAACAAAGACCTCAAGGATATAATAACCCAGGAATCACTATGAACAGTAGTAGATGGTGAATAGTAAAGAGATCTATGAAGAGATCTGTAAAATCTCATACAATAAGTCCCTAAAGGCCGAGGGTATGAAAGCCTAAGGACTGTTACCTTGTGTCATGTTGGAGCAGGGAAAATCAGGACGTCCAGGCGTGGGGGCGGGGCCTCGATGCGCGTTTCACCAGATGGCTTCGTCAGGAGGAGAAGACGTACATACACTGCAGTCAAATATTGCTGAAAAGACCAGATAGGCTGTAACATATAGTTAGCGCTTCGTAACTCCCGTAACTGTAACTCCCCTCCTTCTAAGTCATAGAATGGTAGAGTTTGAAGAGACCTCAAGGGCCATAGGGTCCAACCCCCTGTGAGTGCAGGCTTTCCTAAATTATCCCAGCTATAGGTTTATCCAGTTTCCGTTTGAAGGTTTCCATTGATAGAGAGCTCACCACCTCTTGTGGTAGCCTGTTCCACTCCCAGACTGCCCTCAATGTCAGAACGTTTTTCCTAATGTCTAATCTGAATCTCCTTCCTTTAAAATTCATACCATTACGCCTAGCACAGTGGAACCTTGGTTTACGAGCATAATCCGTTCTGGCAGTTTGCTTGTAAACCAAGTTACTCGTCTAGCAAAGCAAGATTTCCCATAGGAAATAATGCAAGCTCAGACAATTCGTTTCACAACTTGTTCAATATCACATCCTGGTCCCCTATTCTGCCATTCCACACACGCACAAACACACATATTATGCTCACCTTATCTTCCGTTCCATCACCGGCAACCTGGTTCTTGTTGTTCGCCGGTACAGAATGTAGATCCGGTAACCATCACGACCGATGCCCCGATGCTTCCGCTGCCAAAGTGCTGACGTCAAAGGCAGGAGACTCTCGCCTCTGACTGGCCAGCGTGCTGCCTTTGAGTAGCGGCTGACAGCGGAAGTTCCTCCATCGTCACGATGGTTACCCAATACATATCCAGTACCAGCAAACTACAAGAACCATGAGGACGACGATGGAACGGAAGGTAAGGTGAGAATAATATATGCGCGTGCGTGTTTGTTTGTGCATGCTTGTGCGGAGTGCAAGAGCGAGTCAGAGCACGGTTAAAAGTATGGAACCGGAAGTGTGTGCGGTGAGTATTTGCTCATATGGCAAAGCTTGCTCGTAAACTGAGTTACAAATTTACAGTAAGCTTTGCTCGTATAACAAAATGCTCGCAAACCGGGTTACACGTAAACCAAGGTTCCACTGACCTTCCTTGTGCTAATGAGAATAGGGTTACTCCCTCTGCACTGTCACTACCGTTCAGATATTTGTAGAACGCTATTAAGTCTCCTCTCAGCCTTCTCTTTCTTAAACTAAACATCCCTAGTGCTTTTAGCCGTTCTTCATATGACATGGTTTGCAGACCTTCTACCATCTTTGTTACTCTTCTCTGGACTTGCTCCAATATATTGATGTCTTTCTTGAATTGGGGCGCCCAGAACTGTACACAGTATAGCAGGTGGGGTCTGACCAGGGCAGAGTATAGGGGAAAAATGAGCTCTCTTGATCTAGATTCAATGCTTGTCTAGATACATCCCAGAATTTGTTGGCCTTTTTAGCTGCAGATCCGCACTGTTGGCTCATGTTGAATCTGGGATCCACTATTATGCTCAAGTTCTGTTCACCGGTGCCATCACCTAGTTCTAGTTGCTGTTCGCAGGGCGGGAACTGCCTCTATGAGGCGGCACTTATTAATGAAGTCAAGTTAGGCTTAGGAGCTGGTGAGGAGTCAACAGGTGAATATTTCTACATGTACCATACTGTATAGCTGGGGAGCTCCAAAACTGCTGCTACTGTCCACATTTTTCAGATACAGTCCTGGCACCATTGTGAACTTAAATGGGCAGGATTTTTGTATATCCTCCCAAAACTGGGCAAGTTGGAAGCATTCCATGGTGGATCAGGGAAATTCCTTGGTGAGAATGGGGGCAGGACTTAAGGAGAACCAACCACCAGGATTTTAATTTATGAACTAAAGGCAGTGCCATACAGGTAC
This sequence comes from Anomaloglossus baeobatrachus, assembly GCF_048569485.1. Taxonomy (NCBI): domain Eukaryota; kingdom Metazoa; phylum Chordata; class Amphibia; order Anura; family Aromobatidae; genus Anomaloglossus; species Anomaloglossus baeobatrachus. The sequence goes on along the minus strand of NC_134353.1, from coordinate 883,729,292 downwards.
TATGATGCTGAATCCAGGCATACTTCTTGTAGAAAGAGCTGATGCTTGGTTGCAGAAATATCTTTAATCAAAGTTGCAGAAATGCACTGCTCTTTGATGGACGGGTTTACGGGGGTGGACCTTCGTGGGTCAGGTCTTTGCCGCAAAGTCCTCCTCCAGCTTCCTCTATGATGTGCCCCCTTTTCTTATTTGAATATCACGCCGTGCCACCATTGCGGTTGTTGTCGACACGTGCGCATCGACACAGTGATTCTATCGTCATTAACATGGCGTCGGAGTCTTCACATGCGCAAACTGCGATCTCTGGCACCATTTTATTGAAGACATTACGGTGAAGACTATGAGCTGCAGGGGCGAGTGCGCAGATGTTAATAAAAAATAAAAAAATCTTAGCATGCGCCTATGCCTTTATAGGAACTTACAAAAGAGGTATAGGAAAAGAAGGGGGGCATTTTTTATTTTGCACAAAATTTGTGAACTGTGCATCATTTTGAAGAATTTGGTGCAGAAGGAGTGTGAATATCACAAGGCCTTATTTACCCCTTTCTAAAACTTAACAAAAAACAACATATTTGTTTTTGGTTGCAAATATTTAAAATATGTCAGAAAATATTTTTTTTTTTTTTACCAGGACATAGGATCAGACTAATAAAATATTCCTACAATTGCAATGATATTAGCACCATAGAAGCACCACATATGACCAAAAAGTAAATTGTCTAATAAAAAAAAAATTGTATGAATGTAAATATGGAACATTGTTTGGCTAAAAATGGCTGTACACGCGACGAGATCGCTAAAGCGATCTCATTGGGGTCACGGAATTTGTGACACACATCCGGCCGCTTTAGCGATGTCTTTGTGTGTGACACCTATGAGCGATTTTGAATCATCGCAAAAAACGTTCAAAAATCGCTCATCGGTGACATGGGGGTCCCTTCCCAAATATCGTTGCTGCAGTAACGATGTTGCTTGTCGTTCCTGCGGCAGCACACATCGCTGTGTGTGACACCACTGGAAGGACAAACATCTCCTTACCTGCGTCCACCGGAAAAGGAGGAAGGAAGGAGGTGGGCGGCATGTTCCGGCCGCTCATCTCATCCCCTCCTTTTCTATTGGGCGGCGGCAGTTCAGTGACGCTGCTGTGACATCGCTGTGACGCTGAATGAACCGCCCCCTTGGAAAGGAGGCGGTTCGCCGGTCACAGCGACATCACTGCAAAGGTATATGCATGTGACGCTGCCGTAGCGATAATGATCGCTACGGCAGCGATCACCACATATCGTTACAACGACGGGGCAGGTGCTATCACGCTCGACATTGCTAGCAATTGCTAGCAATGTCGTAGCGTGTAAAGCGGCCCTAAGTAAGGAGTGCCGATTATACATCTCGATTTGTGGACTCTAAATTTGGAGTTTCATGGCAAAAGGACACCAGGTTCACCTATACCGGATGATCTAATGGTATTTTAACCCCTTCATGACTGGTACATTTTCCGTTTTTTTTGTTTATTTTTTTGCTCTCCTTCTTCCGAGAGCCGTAATTTTTTTAATTGTTCCATCAATCTTGCCATATCTTGCCATATAAGTGCTTGTTATTTTTGTGGGACGAATTGTACTTTGAAAAAAATCCATCATTTTTTACCATATAGTGTACTGGAAAACTGCAAACAAATTCCAAGTGTGGAAATATTGCAAAAAAAAAAAAGTGTGATTGCACGATTGTTTTTTGAGAGAATTTTTGTCACAGTGTTTACTATATGGTAAAATTGCTGTGTCAGAGTGATGCCTCATGTCGGTACAAGTTCGTAGACACCAAACATGTATAGGTTTACTTTTATTTAAGGGGTTAAAAAAAAAAATCAGACTTTTGTCTGAAAAACGTGGCACACTTTTTGCGCCATTTTCAGTGACCCGTAGCGTTCTCATTTTTCCGGATCTATGGCTCAGTGACTGCTTATTTTTTGCATCTCGAGCTGACGGTTTAAATGGTACCATTTTTGTGCAGATGCTACTTTTTGGTCGCCTGTTATTGCATTTTGCATAAAATTTGCAATAACCAAGAAACAATTCTGGAGTTTGGAATTTTTTTGCCGCTACACAGTTTACTGATCGGATTAATTGGATTATATATTTTGATAGATCGGGTGTTTCTGAACACAGCAATAACAAATGTGCATATATTTTTTATTTTTTTAACCCTTTAATTTTCAATGGGGTGAATGGGGGGTGATTTGAACTTTTAGGCTTTTTATTCTTTACTTTTTTTTAAACTTTTTATTTTACTAGTACCCCTAGGGGACTATAAGGATCAGAAGTCTGATCGCTCATTCATGTCTCCTGATTAGAGCAGTACCGCTTTGATCAGCAGAAATGCTGCGTTTTTGTTATAGCCAGCGCTCTATTGGCTGTAACAGTAACTACGTCATGATAGTGACAAGAGTCCTCACATGACCCTGTGCTACCATGACAACTATCGGCTCTCTGTGATCGCATCACGGGGCCTCCGATGGCGGTGGGGAAAGGCGTGTTCCTTGCTGCGGAGCTTTAAATTGTGCTGTCACATTTTGACAGCGCAATTTAAGAGGTTAACAGGAACGGATCCACCTCTGCCTGTGAGACATGTTTGCTGTACAAATCAGCAGACATGTGCAGGGATTGCCGCTGGTTCACCGCAGAAGCCGATGATCACCCCTTCATGATTTAGGACGTATCGGTACATCCTTGGACATGAAGGGATTAAAAAAAAAAAAGATGATTATAGTTTATTAATTCACATAACTTTAGCTAGGAAATGACACACAAAATACAAACAACAATATATTGGTGGTCTTAAACTAAAGCTTAAAAATATGCACAGATGGCATAAATTATTTCATAGATTTTGCTGTATTTTTACACTAATGTTATTTTTGCCACATGTAAACTGGGTTTAGCAAAGACAGCCCATTTTGTGAACAATACAGATGCATTTCAGGGGAATCGGTCACTAAGTTTTTGCTCTCATGAGGTAGAGACAGAGACCCCTGAATCCAGTGATGTACCACTTTTCTGGGCTGTTTGCTGTAGTTTTGATGAAATCCCTGTTTTCTTTATCCCTGCAGATTTATCAGTTCTCTGAATGAAGAGCTATGTATAACCCCACCCACACCAATGATTGGCAGCTTTCTGTCAATGCAACAGTGAACACAGAAAGCTGCTTGTCAGTACTGTGAGTGGGGATATACAGAGTTTATTCATTATAGAGAACTACATATATCAGCAGGTTTACTAATCCTCTAGTGATCATCTTCTGTTGATAAAACAGGGATTTTAGAGAAACTACACTAAGAAGCTCAGTAAGTGACATCACTGGAATCAGGGTCTCTGCTACTTCATTATGCATCTACCATAATAGGCAGCAAAAAAAAAAAAAAAAGGCAATGTATTGTTTTTAAGAATACAGGTGACATTTGCAGGAATATATTTATTTTTTTTTAATATATATATATATATATATATATATATATATATATATATATATAAAAATTTTTTTTTTTTTTTTGTTGGGGTGAAAAAAGAAAATTTATAGTAAAAAATAATAAAAAAAAATTAACCCACGTCGCTCCCAGCTCTGCTATGTGGCGAAAAAAAAAAAGAAAAAAAAGAAAAAAGAAGAAGAGCAAATCTGTTTTATGATTATTATTTCACAAATGCCAGTTTAGCAATTAGCCGATTGATGAGGATGTGAATTTAGGAACCCAACAACCAACATGAATGGGGCAAGCCAGTAAAATTTAGGGCTCATTCAGTGGTCTGTGAAGGTCAGTCTGCGCACCGACCACAATGCACGGACTCAACGGGTCTCCTGACCCAAACTAAGCATATATGAGGCTTCGGAGTTAATGTCAAGAGACCCGAGGCTAGTCATTTCATTGTAGTTTATGAGTGGACTGATTTTCAAGGATGTCTTGATGAGCTCTTAGGCTATGTGCGCACTTTGCGTTTTTACCTGCGTTTCCGCAGTGTTTTCATCTGCAGCGTTTTCATGCCAAAATGACTGCCTTTTGATTTTCCAGCAAAGTCTATGGGAAATAGGGATTTCTTGTGCGCACTACACAGTTATAAACACTGCGTTGAATTTGCATAATTTTGGGCAAAAACTCTGCGTTCAGTGAAGCAGCATGTCAATTGTTTTTGCCATTTGGGCTGCATTTTGATAACAGAGTCAATGAGAAGTTGCAAAACACATTAAACATCAAAATCCTAGCATTTTACATGCTTTTTGGATGCAGAAAACATGCGTTTTGGACAATTTAATTGCATGCGTGTTTGACATTATATTAAGGGGGTGATATGTCCCTTTACACACACACATAGTCCGACAATTAAAATTAAGAAAATCATTAATTTAACGTTATTTTTTACATAAATATTAACAAATCTTTAACATTTTAATAAAATCAGCTATGTTTGTTTATAATTTTAAACATATTTGTTATCATTTTTTCCCCATTTTTTCATAGTGTTTGAATGTTAAAACTTTATTTAGCAGTGTATTTGTCATCAAAACGCATCTGACTTTAAGCAATGAAAAAGCATGTAAAACGCGCTAAAAACGCACCCAAAACGCGGTAAAAACGCACGCGTATTTATAGCGTTTTTGTGGTCAAAAGCAACTTCGGCAAATACCATTTCTGCCAGAGGATACGTTTAGAAATGCAACTACCTCGACGCAAAGTGTGCACATAGCCTTAGGGTAGGGCCAGATGATGAGGCCGGCTGAACATACCCGAAGCTCTTCCCACCATTGTGGCTGATTGATGCATGATCTTGTTCCACAATTGTGTGACTGTTGCTCTGCTGCCAGTGGGCACCATGTGGGCATATCCTAACTGATATTATAGATGGGACATTCGATATGGAGATCCCCTTCCTCCATTGTGCCAATATTTTTTAAAAACATAAGTGAAAAGGAGCTGACTATAGGAGAGTACTTCTTAGTCCCCTTGTTGGGGCTTCTGTCTGAACCCCCCGCCAATCGGGTTTCAGACGTATACGCCGACGGGGTCATGGAGTATAATGGTGCAGACGGAGTCTGTCGTGCTCTATTTTTGGGAGTATATGCTTTCCGGAGGTGGACACCCAGTCGTACTATACTAATCCAGTTTGCGGGGGATTCAGATGGAAGCCACGACGGGACCATTGAACGGAGATCGGAACACAATGTGAAAGGGGCCTTATACACACTCCGAAAATAAATCACACAGGAGGCACATTATCCAACGCTGAAGCACAGACTAGCCCGAGTAAGAATGCAAAGATTTAGCTACGAAATACAAAGTATCTTCACAGATTTTCTCTTTTTCGATTTTGAAACTAAAACTATGCAAAAAAATTCTTAAACTATGCTTAAATTGTTTTTTTTTAAAATTATTTTAAATTGGGAACTGTTCAAAACATTAATCATGACCTACAAAGCCATCCACAATCTTTCTCCTCCTTACATCTGTGACTAAAGCGGGCTTTACACGCTGCGACATCGCTAATGCGGAGTCGTTGGGGTCACGGATTTTGTGACGCACATCCGGCCGCATTAGCGATGCCGTTGCGTGTGACACCGATAAGCGATTTTGCATCGTTGCAAAAACGTGCAAAATCGCTAATCGGCGACATGGGGGTCCATTCTTAAAAATCGTTACTGCAGCAGTAACGAAGTTGTTCCTCGTTCCTGCGGCAGCACACATCGCTGCGTGTGACGCCGCAGGAACGAGGAAGCTCCCCTTACCTGCCTCCCGGCCGCTATGAGGAAGGAAGGAGGTGGGCGGGATGTTGCGTCCCGCTCATCTCCGCCCCTCCGCTGCTATTGGGCGGCGGTTCAGTGACGCTTCAGTGACGTCGCTGTGACGCCGCACGGACCGCCCCCTTAGAAAGGAGGCGGTTCGCCCGTCACAGCGACGTCACCGGACAGGTAATAATGTGTGACGGCTGTTGTGCGGCACGGGCAGCGATTTGCCCGTGTCGCCCAACAGATGGGGGCGGGTACCCACACTAGCGATATCGGGACCGATATCGCAGTGTGTAAAGTAGCCTTTAGTCTCCTGGTAATTACCTGCACGCAACCTCAGATCCTCACAAGATCTCCATCTCTATTCCCCACTTATCTCCTCTTCCCACAATCGCATACAAGATTTCTCCCGTGCCTCCCCCATACTCTGGAACACTCTACCCCAGCATATTAGACTCTCCCCTACAGTGGAAAGCTTCAAGAGGAACCTGAAGACCCACTTCTTACGACAAGCCTACAACCTGCAGTAACCCTCAGTCCAGTACACCACTGCGCAACCAGATCTGTTCTCACCTATTGTACCCTCACCCATCCTCTGTAGACTGAGTCCTCGCGGGCAGGGTCCTCTCTCCTTCTGTACCAGTCTGTTTTGTACTGTTAATGATTGTTGTACTGGTTTTTTATGTATACCCTTTTCACTTGTAAAATAATAAAGAGCGCTATAATAAGCATAAAAAAAAAATAATAAAAATAAATGTGCCTATATTGCAAGTAGCATTTTTTTCTCTGCACTTTTGTGCTTGACAAATTAAAATTAAAAAAAGAATCATGCCAAAATTCTACTGCAACTGAAACCATCATGCGGAAAAAAAGCATCGAAGAATGCAAAGTAAAAAAACAAAAATAAAAAAAAATAAAAAAACCACTTCAAAATAGACTTTTGGAAAGATGCATGCATTAAACATTTAAATCCAAGAGTGTAAAATGAAAATTGCCACCTAGATAGTTCTCTTTCCTTATTAAATCGCTGTTGAAACTTGCTGTGGTGCTTCAGGGACTTTTGATTTCAAGCCTACAGTAGTTTTTGTCTGGTATGTTGCGTACGTTTCAAGAGGTCAGAACTGTGCTGCCTTGCTTGGGAAAAAAGAGCCGGCTGCGTGTTCCAATTACAAACAGGAGCGAACTCGTCCTACCCCAACATCAAGTCTCGCACTTACAAATAACTCCAAAGTATTTTCTTACACTGGAAGTGTCTGCTCATATTGTGTCTGCCGGTAAAATAATAGCACAGGTTACCGTGTCCTAACAAGTCATCCGCGCTTTTAATTAATACAAATCTTCAAGAAGTTCAAACGTCTGAGCGTCAAGAAAAGTACATCCTAAATCAAGTTATAACACACGAAGACAAAGCCAACCAATTACGTCTAATTTTTGTCGCCAGTGTCCTCATTTGGCTCCCTTTTTTTTCTTCCCGGAGAATGTAATTTAGACGTTGTATCGTACTTCAGACATTTGATACAGAAGAACAAAAAATTTCCAAAAGTTTTCGATTCGGAACAATTTCTTAATCCCACAGTAACTTTGAGAAAGGCTAGAATAAAGGCTGCTTTACACGCAGCGACATCGCTAGCGATGTCGTGTGAAAGCAAAATGCCCCAGTTGGTTGAGTGTCACGGGCAAATCGCTGCCGGTGGCGCACAATATCGCTAGGACCCATCACACTTGCCTGCCTACTGACGTCTCTGTGGCCGGCGAACCGCCTCCTTTCTAAGGGGGCGGTTCGTGCGGCGTCACAGTGACGTCACACGCCAGCTGTCCAATAAAAACGGAGAGGCGGAGTGCAGCCGAAAGAAAGTGACGCCCACCTCGTTGCCGGAGGACGCAGTAAGGTGGTGTTCCTCGTTCCTGTGGTGTCCCACGTAGCGGTATGTGCTGCCTCTGGAACGACGAACAACCTGTGTCCTGCAACAGCAATGATATTTGGGATTAGAACGACGTGTCAACGATCAACGATTAGGTAAGTAATTTTGATAGTTAGCGGTCGTTCGTACGTTTCACACGCAACGACGTCGCCAACGAGGCCGGATGTGCATAACGAATTCCGTGACCCCAACGACATCTAGTTAGTGATGTCGTTGCGTGTAAAGCCTTGCATGTCCACAGGCCGTGTCTGGTATTGCAGCTTATCCCTTGAGCACATGGTCATAAATGCCCAAAAAATTTGTATAATCATTAAAAAAAAAACAAACAAAAATCTTGTTGGACAAAAGGTCAATGTACAGATATTGGGTGACTTTCTCAGCTTTGGTTGCTGCACATAAGTAATACTCTGGCCAGCAGTCAGATTATATTTGGACAGCGATGCCACACGTTGGCACAGCCATCACCCTCTACCCGACATCTCACTTTCAACTGTATCGGCATTCTAGGTGCTGATACAGTTGAAAGCAATGATGGAAGAGGGAAGCTGTCCGTTCCCTCCTCCATCCTTGTAATGCTGATGTCTGAACGCAGAGGGTACAATAACGTCACTATTTCGCGTACGCTGTACCGAGCAGTGAAGAGCTTCAGAGCACTTGCAGCAGAGTCCGGAAAAGTGGGGGAAAGAGGAGAGGTTAGTATGTACTATTTTTTAATGTTTTTAATGTGGGGCCCATAATACTACAAGGAGGACTATGTTGGGCCTATAATACTATATGGAGGACTATGTGGGGCCTATTATACTGAATAGAAGACTATGTGGGGCCCATTATTCTGTATTGAGGACTATGTGGAGAACATTATTCTGTATGGCCGTCTATGTGGGGCCCATAATACTATATGGTGCCCATTACTCTGTATGGAGGTCTGTGTGGGGCCCATTATTCTGTACGGAGGGCTATGTGAGGCCTATAATAATATATGGAGGACTATATGGGGCCCATAATTCTGTATGGAGGGCTATATGGGGCACATTATTTTGTATGGAGGGATATGTGGAGCCAATAATGCTATATGGAGGACTATTTGGGGCACATTATTCTGTATGGAGGACTATGTAGGGCACATTATTCTGTATGAAGGACTATGTGGGACCCATAATACTATATGAAGGGCTACGTGAGGCACATTATTCTGTGTTGAGGACTATTTGTGGCCCACGACTTTGTCCAATATTTTAATTTTGTCCCTCTGTATATTTGGGTTTGATCTCCATGGGTTACTGTAAATTCAGTGGAAATTTACTCTGTCCTCTTCTTCATGTCCTATATAACTGACAGCGCGATATTAGGAGAGTTGACCACTAAACAGCTAAATGTATTTCTTGATAAAATAAATTTATCAATAAATTACGGTTGAGGACAGTGGGCCCAGCCCATAAGTGATATCATGGAAAGAGGCCGCAAATTTTAATATCATGGAGGCAATGGCCAAGCTAGCAGCACTGACTGGGGCCCCTTCCTGGCTAAGCCCAATACAGATGTCCTGACCGTTACACCCTGTTGGCAGGTGTGAGATGGAGCTATATTTACGCTCAGCAGCAAAGTGATCACATATTAACCTCTGGGAAGCCAGTGGTGCAAGGAGTAAAGGCTGGAAGGGATTTCTTGGGAGTTTTGCCTAAAACAGAATTGGCCACAATTTTAGAACATAGCGTAAAGCACTGAAATGACCAGTTTTCATGATTGTAAAAAAAAAAAAAAAAAAATGGTAAGGGTCTGAAATATTTTTATTATATTGTTATTTTTTATTATAATTTTGTTCTAATTAATCAAAAAACAACATTTAGAATAGTCAAAATTCAGTATGTACCATTCCTTACATCTATGTGACACGTCCCAGTGGTGGCCTACTTTTTTCATAGACATCATCATCAGTTTTATGAACGGGTTAATGTCTCTGGTCTATAATACTCAGAGCTTGTCCAATTTTCATTCATTTTGTGGACAAGACTCTGCCATTAAACCATTAAAAGTTTGTGTCCTTCAGTTTCTTATAAGAGTTTCATTCTATTTTAACGTATTTGTTGTTCAGTGTCCATAAATTAAAAAAAAAAAAGGGGTCAATATAAAACCCAAAAGCAAGTTAGGTCCATTTCTCTCAGATGGTAACTTACAAATGTGTGACTGTAGCCTAAAACACCATAAAGCCCTCGTTAGGAAAGTTGTGCGGCAAAAAATTCACCCATCACTTAATGTTGAGCTCCTGCTGCCAAGTGGAGTCATAAGGCTATGTTCAAGAGTTTTCTGAAATGGTTCCTCTCCAAAATCCTCCTATTTTTACATAAGATCAACGTTACTATTCATATACGGGGTTTTTTTTTCCCCTGTGACAGTCTGGCTGCAGTTTCCAACACCATGTCTGCTCTCTATCTGAAACTCAACTTTCCAAAACTTGAACTACTTCTACTCCCTCCTAAACAGGACTTCTCCTTTGCCCCACGATAATTCCTAGGCACCAGGCTCGCTGTCTGGCTGTTATGCTTAACACCGATCTTTCCTTCACCTCCTATATACAATCTCTTGCCCGCACCTGTCATTTGCACCTCAAGAACATCTTTAAAATCCGTCCCTTTCTCACCATGGAAACTACAAAAACCCTCATCGTGGCCCTCATCCACTCCTGCCTTGACTACTGTAATTCTCTATTAATTTGTCTCCCCCTAAGTAGACTCTCTCCTCTACAGTCCATCCTTAATGCAGCAGCCAGGATCATCTCTCTGGCTAACCGCTACTCGGAAGTCTCTGCTCTGTGCCAGTCATTGCACTGGCTGCCCATATATCACAGGATCCAATTCAAATTGATGGTTCCCATCCACAAAGCTCTCCACAGTGCGGCACCCCCCTACATCTCCACCCTCATCTATATCACCGTACCTGTTCTCTACACTCCTAAAATCCACACTAATCCAAACCTCTCACTCCCAGCTCCAAGACTTCTCTTGAGCTGCACCAATCCTCTGGAATGCTCTACCCCAGGAAACTAGGACAATCCACAACTTAATCTGCTTCAGACACTCCATAAAAACACAATTATTTAGCGCGGCCTATGACACATTCTAATCGAATTCAATTTGCATAGTCCCTCCACAACTTCTCAGAACATAACTCTCCGTCAAACTCCACCGCATCCAAAAGCATCTCAAAGATTGGCTGACTGGTTCAGGCAGCCTTTATCTATCCCCCATTTCTTTGTAATAGCTGGATTGTCATTGTAAATAAGTACCTGTACATAGACAGCCCCATAGGCATAAATTATGAGGCTGTTCAATTCAGGAAAGGGGATCAGTCGCCAGTCCTAGGATGCTACGGAAGGTGAAATACGGATGTGCAAGAATGGCTCTGTGTGTATTCGAATTCCTCTGTGCTGTGCTAGGACCACATTAAGTTTGAGCTGATCTTTGATGTGGTCATAACTCTGCTTACAGGAACTTTGAAAGCGACAGATAAAATGTTACAAATTCCTCTTCAAGCTTGAGGACTGATTCTTAGTTAAGTCATTCCGCAGCCAGCAGAGCAAGGGGGGGGGGGAGCCTTTAAGAGCTAGACATTTTTAACGAAGCCCAATTGCAAAAACAGTCTTTGACCCAACATGTCCCTCCTGACATGACTGATTTCCCATACATCATTACAAGCTAGCGCTCGTGGCATCTGGGGCATGCGTGGTGGTGTGCTGAGAAAGTGCGGTTACATCTGACTTTCCTGCCATATGCCACCATGACTGGCTGTGGAAAATTACTCAAGGCCCGAGAGCAGCCACTGAGCCAGGAGGCCAGTGTTTAAGAACTGGACTGTGAGTCCTCAAAAGATCAAGGCCCCAAGATGGCAGGGTATATTTTAGGATTTCATTTTGTTCATATATTTCCTACATGGGTAGCTTCAGAAATCTATGAACGTGAGGTATAAAGGCTTGAAGGAGATTTAGGGGTATAAATCGTGGTGGCAGGTTATTTGATAGGGTGATAGAAGCCTCCTTGATGCGGTCGCAGTACGGCATTGCTTTTCGACATTCATCAGGTCCATGGTTTTATTGTCTTGGCTCATTTTTCTGATGACTCAAAAATAAAATGCCCGTGTTGCAGTCTCACGCGCTTCTTACATTCTGTCTTCCCACTTCGATGGGAAATAGCCCACTACACATCAAACACAACGTGCACACTGATGTTTATCCAGACACAGAACAGGAACTGCAAGGGTGAGCGAAAGGGCAAAGTCTCGTTCTGCTTCAACACCATTATTCAAGGAAGAAGAACCTGCTAATGGTGCATTAAGATTAATTAGTCAGGTGAACTCCACCAAGATGGGATTTATGGAGTTTTCTTTACATTTGCTTAAATGTGTAATTTTGCTTGATGCATAAAAGCCAGTAAAATAAATAACCCTAGGGGATGGATGTAACTTTCCATAAATAGAAAAAACAAAAAAAAAAAAAAAAGGTCTTCTCACCTCTTGTGGGTCATCTTTCATCACAAAGCTGGGAGCTCTTAGATCGAAAGTTCAAAAATTGTGCGAGGCAACGTGGCATGTAGCACGGGACGGCGGTCTGAATCCAGACTGTGGACGTCAACTGCCAGGAACCGGTAAAGCACCCATTAAAGACGCAGCGGAGAAAGGTAAAACCACCGCTAGAACCGGGCACAATCTCAGGGTGCTATAGCCAATGGCAACTGCAGGTAAAGCGAATCCCCCAGTGTCCATTGTATGGAATTTTTTTTCAGGTCTGGTCTCGAATGCATACATTTTAGGTGTTTTTGCTTTTTTTGTTAATATACTACTTCTTGTCAGGTGACACATGGTTTAGGTCATATTTTTTGTTGCTCTTCAGTTCAGAAGGAAGAAAAAAAATATTTCAAATTTTAGGGATCTGACCTGGAGGTTCCCATCTCATTTCATGGGCTAGTCTGAGGTAGTGTGGTTGGTTTTCGTTGCGGCTAGGAATAGATTAACCATTTAGGGACCAAGACAGATGGGATGAGAGATGAAGATGTTGATACTTAGCGGCACTCTGTTTTGGCACAGAGAGAAAAGACCTTCAATATAGGGCACACAGGTAACGGTTAATCTAGACAAAGCCAGAAAATCAAGGGATGAAAACATTGGGAGAAGTGAAAGACTGCGTACAGATAGTTGGGGGGGGCAGGGGGTATTTACCAAGACTAGAGCTTCTTACATCTTTTAACTTAAAGTGCTGTGAAGTATGACGTGGCATTTATTAAGAAATTTAAGGATTTCCAATTTTAGAAAAGCCCAGTCTTCTGCCTACAGGTTTTTTTTTTTTTTTTGTAACAAAACTCTGCTTTACTCCCCCTCCTTGGGTCCAGGACCGAATCCTTGACACTGCTACTGATGTCTGTTATTTGTCTGCAATATTGACATTGTGTTGACAGCGCTGCAGTGGTTCTGAAGTTACTTGGGCAGAGCCGCTTAGCTCAGGTATCATAGAAGTGCAAAACAATAACAGATACCAGAAGTTGCGGTGGAGATTTGGCACTTTCCTCAGTGAGGATCAGTAAAGCACAGTATATTCCTTGCTGGTTAGTAGGTGATTCAAAATTTCAAGCAATAAAATGCAAAGAATTTAAAAATCATACAATGTGATTTTCTGTTTTTTTTTTGTTTTTTTTGTTTTTAATTCTGTCTGGCACAGTTGAAGTGTACCTACGATAAAAATTACAGCCCTCTCCATTTTATGTAGGTGGGAAAACTTGCAAAAATGGACAGTGTATGAAATACTTCTTTTCCCCACTGTACCGGTCCCAAGGCTGGACTCTGCTTTCTTTGCCCCGGTTCACTAAACTTCTTGTGCTCCATATTGGGCTTTTCAAGTAGCCCAGTGTTCTTCGATGTGCTGAGTGTCCTAGGCCTAAATATGGCCTACCAAGACACTCATTTGTGTCTTGATAAGAAATTTAGCTTGTCTGTGCACAACTAACTTGTTTGCAACCTTTAGGCTGCTTTCACACCTCCGGTTTTTCCTGTGCGGCACAATCCGGCGCTTTGCAGAAAAACCGCAACCGGGTTTTTTGCATAGACTTTCATTAGTGCCGGATTGTGCCGCATGGGCTTGCGTTTGGTCCGGTTTTTGCCGCATGCGGCAGATTTAGCCGATGCGCAGCCGGATGGAACGCTGCCTGGCACGGTTTTTTGTCCGGCAAAAAAAAACGTATCGCGCCACATCCGGCCGATGCGGCGCGATTTGCAATGCATGCCTATGGACGCCACATGCGGCGTCCTGCGGCAAACACCACATCCGGCCACCACATGCGTTTTTTTCCACTGCGCATGCTCAGTAGCGTGCCGCAAGCGGCAAAAACGGACGGGCCGCATGTCAAAAACTTATGCAAAGGATGCTGTTTTGTCGCCGCATCCGTTGCATAGGTTTTAGAGCCGGATTGCCAAAACCGGAGGTGTGAAAGCAGCCTTAGGATGTCTCCAGTTTGTCTGTAGCTTGTAGTACCTCTGAAGCCCGTCTGCAGTCCTCAGGAAATCTCCTGGCTGCCTGCGGCTTACAGTTCCTCATAAACCTATCTGCAGTCTTCAGGACTAGAGATGAATGGATGCATGGACGTTCAGGTTCGCCAGGACTTTTATTAAAAGTTCGGTTCAGGACCCGGATTTGACCCTGGACCACATATAAGTGACTGGGAACCCGAACCTCTGCTGTAATTTTGCTGTAAAATGGTCTTCTTAAAGGCTAGCAGCCTGCAGAAGGTGAAACAGACCGCAACCCTCATCTTTTCCGTGTCTGATTATCAAAACTAGAGGGGATCCCACACAGTTTTTCAAATTTAAATTTATAAATAATGAAAAAAAAATGGTGTGGGCTCCACCCTTTTTTTGATAACCAGACAAAAGAAACAGACAGCTGGGGTCTGGTATTATTAGGGTGGAAAGAGCAAGGATTATTTGGCCTCTCCGAACCTAAAAATACTGCAGCCACTCCGGACGTAGCGCATTACCCGGCTCTTCCTGATAGTCCTGGAGCAGGGCAATCGGGGCACTACTTGTGGGGTTGATGTCAGCTGTAAATTGACAGCTGGCATCAAGCCCATGGGTTAGTAATGGAGAGGTGTCTATCCGAATTAGGAAGAAAAAATCCAAGGAAAAATCTTCAGATAAGAAAAAAAGCCTGCTGATGTAAGTACTAATGTTTATATAGGGATTGCGGCTTGATTGAATTTTATGGGAATGTTCATGTTGGAGGGTTCCCCATACTAACATTTAACAGAACAAACACACGTTCCACATTATGGTGTTTGATAATTTTTTCCCCATTTGCATTAGAGTAAGATCACACCGGCATATAAAACAAATTGCTTCTGGATGAAAATGTTTTTCAGCCAGAAATCTCCATTTGTATACATCACTGGTTAACAAAATTTACAAGACCATGTACAGTTTCCAATGTTAATGAACTGGAATGTATCCACAAAATTATACTGTATGGATGATCCATATGGGATCCGATAATTTTTTGCGCTCCTATAGACTAATAGGAGTGTCTCTGCCAACATACAGAAAATGTGACTAGTTCGGCAACACCAGTACACCACAACCTCTTCACGTGCAGATATTCTTGAGAAAAGGACGCTTATGGCCGAAACATTGACGTTTCTTTCTGCTTACATTGGTCGGATTCAATAAACGTCACATTCCGCATAATTTCCCTTAACTTTTGGGTGCCAAAGTCGAGCAGTCAAACAGCCTACCCATTAGGTTATTAAATCACCATTATTGGGAATGATGCTTTATTAATTATTTTTATATTTTTACACTTATTTTTGTTAGCGGTCTTGTTTTTGTTTTGGCGGTTAAAGTCTTGTCTAGTGATAAGGATTTCTATCACAGTTGTTTCTAAAAATTGTCTAAAAAAAGTTTCTAAAAAAGTCGTAGTGCCGAAGCTTCCTGCCTGGTCTTTGTCCGCACGGGTGAAACCAGCCTACAGTGTTAGAATATTAATATTGCGCATTTTAAAAAGTTTGAGAAGTTCTCCGATCTTTGACATCTCTGAAGTACAAGTTATAAATACAAAAGGTCTAAGGGACGTTACAATTGTGATGGCAAAAAATAATCGAGAACGACAGGTTGGCAGCAAGTGTTCGGGTGCATTGTAGCAACACCAAAGGGGAAAAAAAACAAACAAAAACAGTATTACACATTTCTAAGTGATATCATGGAAACTTAGACCGAGTGAGTTTTTGACGCTGAATATTTCACAGCTTCAAAAATGCAGCGTCTTACAGTCCCAATAAAGTGGATGGATTTATAGAAATTCCCTGCACTTCTTTTTTACTCAGCGTAAACTGACCTGTGGTGCGGATTTACAGTCCGCAACATGTCAATTTAACTTATGGGTACGCTGAGGTTTATGTGCAGATTATCCCTATAGGCTTGCATTAGATGCAAAAAATCTACACACACAAAAACCGCAAATGCATTTTTAGTGCATATCTGCAACTGAAACGCAAGTAATCTGCACTTTACTACAGCAAATAGTATCAATGCCAAATACCAGTATTGCACAAAGCCAAATGAGTATTGTGCCTGTTTTTATTAGTTATACCCCATTTCACATGTAAAGTGCCATGGAATAAATGGTACTATTATACTACTACAACTACTCCTCCTACTACGAATACTACTACTAATACTACTTCTACTACGAATACTACTACGAAGACTACTAAGATGACTACTACTACCACCACGAAGGCTACTACTAATACTACCACAAATACTACTACCATGAAGGCTACTACTACTACGAAGACTACTACCACGAATACTACTACCACGAAGACTACTACGACTACTACCACCACGACGACTACAACTACTACTACCTACCACGAAGGCTACTACTACGAATACTATTACTACGAAGACGACTACTACTACCACGAAGGCTACGGCTGCTGCTACTACTACTGCTGCTACTACTACTACATGCCAGGGAGTATAAAAAACAAAGCAGTTTCATTTAAAGCATGACATATGAAAAAGACAAAACCAACAATGTCATAATTGCGATAAAAACATGTTAAAATAAACACAAACGGATAAAAAAAAACCCACATGTAACCTAATTTACATAATAGGTGTAGAAATTCTGCATCATCAAGCATTCAACAAAAGCTCATTGTGGTAACGGAGCCTTAGCGTGATCTAACTGCTTCAAAAAACACTGGATTTTTTTTCTCAAAGCGAGTCTGTCAATATTTTGTAAATGATTCCTGAAGCAGTTTGGGATACTATTTTTCCTTGTGTATAGTGCCAATGCCGCATAAGGAGACTTCCAAGCCATGCAATGCTTCTCTGGGAATGTATATTTGTACATATCAAAAGTCGATACAGACTTCTAGGATTGTTACTTCCGTTAAGCGGCACTATAGTGTTGAATGATCTATAAGTTTCCTTACACAGACTTATTGCTGTCCACAAGGAGAAGCTTTATACTTTAAACACCATCAGAGGCCTCTCACCTAACCAAATTAGATCTCCTGCTTTGCCCTAATGAGGGAAAACACCCCAAAACGCGTGCCTGTAAATAGAATGTCTGATTTGGCTTATTATCACAAGTCATGTGGCAAGGTTCATTAAAAGGGCGATATTGACTTTTAGGATTGCTATATTTATTAAAAAAGCACTAGCGATCTGTCTTCTTCCACTCTGAAGAGGCCATTTGCATTGCTGATGTTTACTGTTTAAGGAGGGGTTGGGGTTTTTTTTAGCACTTTTTGAGCAAAATTCATTAAGTAATGGATGAAACACCAGCATGTTTAGAGGAAAAAAAAAAGCTTACACCAATCCTTTCTTTTAACCACTTGATGTTTTTGGAAACTTGACGGGGTGGAAAAAACGCTTAAAGAAGTTGTTCACTATTTGGACAAACCCTTCTACATTCCTCTTGTTCGCCCCGGAAAAATAAATAAGCCTAAACTCCCCTCCGGTGCGTCTGTGGTTCTAGCGATGTCTGAAGTCCCGTTCCCAGTGCCCATGTGACATTATGACACGCGACAAACACAATTTGCCCAGGGGGCAACTAGAGGAACCCTAACTAAAGATTGCTATCTTTAGATAGGGTACCTCTAGTTGCCCCTTAGGCAAATTGTGTTTGTTAGAATAACCCTATGCTGATTGAGGGTATAGATTGAGGTTTTAGTGTTTATTATGACATGCGAGCTCCGCAACCAATCAGCGTCTGTTTCCCCGCCTTCAAACATTTGAGCAGGATGCTCAAATGTCCGAAGGTGGGGAGAAGGAAGCCGGTGCTGATTGGTCGTGGCTTTAGACATTGCTTGAACCGCAGCCACACCAAGGGGAGAATAGGCTTATCTATTTTTACGGGGGTGGGGGTTGGGGGGGAACAAAGGGAATGAGAAGGAGCTGTCCAAGTAGTGGACAACACCTTTGAAAGACGGAACGTATGAAGCAGCACATATCGTTTTACGATGGAAGTGAATCTTATTGTTTTCTGAGAGCACTTTCACTTGTTTTTTGGAACTGATCAGCTTACAAATGGCTGGGAAAAGTACTGTGAACACACCCTGGAGGGGTGGAAAAGTAGCAAATGAGGGATTATTTTCTTTCCTTGTTTTATTTCGCCATTTGTCAAAATGCAGCAAACGTGAATCCTAAAGGTTATGATTCTACATTTCGGGCTGCAGGAATTTATATAGAGTTTGCTTAATTCGGAAAAGTTCTGGAATGATCGGTAAGGATCAGACATGGCTCCTCTCCAAGTATTGTTGCTCTTTTGCTGCTCCACATTGATCGAGAGCAGATTTTAGACCAGTGTAAAGTATTTCACAGTAACAAGTTCTGCGTTTTTCTTTGGTTTCGCAGCCTTAGAAAGACAGGACATTGCACAAACGTGCTCGTCCCACTTCAGACAGCAATTTCTAATGCAATACATTTACATTTTTTTAGATAATTGATCTAACATGAGATAACATGTAAATCTCCTACGTCAAATCCAAATCCTTACTCTCCAAATATGCACAGAATATCTAGCGAAGAATCCCTGCTCAAGGGTATTCGGATGGATTGGACGCCCCCTTCTGGAAAAAAGGAGAAAAACAAGCAGGTGGCGCAGAACGGTCCATTTACCGGCAGATCAATAGCCGAGGCTAAGTGTCCACAGAGCAACGTTTCACCACAAGGCAGTCATGTCAAGGAACAATTTTTCAAAAAGGAAAATGTATAAGAAGTTTTATTAATTTGTATGATGGGATAAAAATGTTCTATTGATTCTATGGAAAAAAAAAATATTAAATATTACACCTACTGACCACTCTGCTTTGAGATATAAAAATAAATAAAAATTAAAAAAAAAACCAAAAACACAAAAACGAAAAAAAAGTATGGTTTTGCTGATAAAGCAAAAAAGAAAAAAGAAAATTAACCCCCCAAAAACTTCGACATTTTATAAAGTTCCCCATAAAATAAAAAAAGTATGATTTTGCCAATCAAGCAAAAAAAAAAAAAAAATTAAAAAAGTAAAGAAAATTAACCACCCCACCCCCAAATTTTTTTTTTTTTTAACTGACATTTTATACATTTCCCCCTTTTTAGAAAGAAAAAAAAAAAAAAAGTAATATTTTAACATTTTTGTTATGGGATAATTGTTTAAATCAGGCGTATCTGTTAAAAGTGTTTTATACACACAGTGTCCAGCATAAATGAGTACACCTGCTCTGAAAACTAAGATTTTAATCAATATATCACCAATGATGATAATATAATAATATTTATTCACTTATATAGCGCTATTAATTCCGCAGCGCTTTACATACATTGGCAACACTGTCCCCATTGGGGCTCACAATCTGAATTCCCTATCAGTATGTTTTTGGATTGTGGGAGGAAACCGGAGTACCCGGAGGAAACCCACACAAACACGGGGAGAACAAACAGACTCTCCTTGCAGATAGTGTCCTTGGTGGGATTTGAACCCAGGACCCCAGCGCTGCAAGACTGCAGTGCTAACCACTGAGCTACCATACAGTGCTAACCACTGAGCCACTATACAAGAACCATTTCCAGAATTTTGACAAAAATGAGTCGTAAAACATTTTTTTAACCCAGAATCATTAAATTAAGGTTAATAATGAAACTTTCATTACAAAATCTTAAGTTTAACTCAAATTAGTTGATGCAAAAGTGGGTAGACCCCACATAAAAACGACTAGATCTAGTAGTTTTTCATTATTTTTAAGAACAGCGCCAAGTCTTCTAGGCCTGGAATGAACAAGTTGGCGTGAAAGTGATTTAGTGGTCAAGTGTCTCCTGATCTGAACCCAACCAAACTCCTCCAGGGAATTCTGAGGAGACAGGCTGTCATCACTCTCCGTCTAGTATCCAGGCTCCAATAGAAGTCATTCCTCGAAAATGGCTAAAGATAAATGTCTCAATGTCACAAACTTGTTCATTCCAGGCCTAGAAAACATGTTACTGTCCTTAAAATCATGCAGGTCATAGAAAATACTAGATATAGTAGTTTTTGATGTGAGGTGCATTTATTTTTGCATCAATAATTTGAGTATAAACTGAAGATTTTGTATTGAAAGTTATATTAACCTTTCTTTCACGTTATGAGTAGTGATGAGCGAGCACTACGATGCTCGGGTCTCGAAATGAGCAGATCGGAAAATCGGACGGGCTTGACTTGAGTGCTCAGCATAATGGAAGTCAATGGAAAACTTGAATAATTTTCTGGGAGATCTTCCAGAAAAAATGCTTGAGTTTTACCATTGACTTCCATGATGCTCCAATCGACTCGTCCAAGCTTCCAACCTGCTGATTTCAAGTACCAAATACCCGAGCATGATAGTGCTCCCTCAACTCTAGTTACGAGTACTGGGCACCCGAGCATAGAAGTGCCCGCTCATCATTAGTTACTAGTACCGAGCACCCGAGGATGGTAGTGCTCGCTCATCACTAGTTAGGAGTACTGGGCAGCCAAGCATGGTAGTGCTCATTCATCACTAGTTGAGAGTACCGAGCATGGTAGTGCTCACTCATCACTAGTTACGAGTACAGAGCACCCGAGCACGGTAGTGCCCGCTCATCACTAGTTACGAGTACCAAGCACCCGAGCATGGTAGTGGTCCCTCATCACTAGTTATGAGTACTGAGCACAGGAGCATTGTAGTGCTCGTTCACCACTAGTTAGGCGTTAAAAAAAAAAAAAAATGTTCTATAAAACCTAGCCTTGTCCAAATTTTGTAGACTTTTCTTGTGCTCAGTAATATATTGATTAAAAGTTTACTTTTCAAAAGGAGATATAGTCATTAAAAGCGAGTAGTGAATATATGACTTTTCAGCAGTCTCATTACCATCACAGACAGGACTTTCATGAAAGATAACACTTCTATATAATAAGATTCAGTGGGGTCCGATTCTCTATTGGTGCAACATGTTCTTGAGCGCAATAGGAAATAGGATTCTAAATTTTCGCAACTAGACCTGTACGCTATCTCTCTATCCCTATATAGGGGAGATAGATAAATGGATAGATATCTGAAAAAGATACCATAGATGCATATATTTCTTGCAAAAATATAGATATATGGTATGAAGATTATAATTTTTTTAAATACATTTTTTTAACAGTTAGATTTATTTTTTTTTTTACTTAAAAGGGAGTATGTGATCAGAAGATCCAACTATACTGAATTGTTACAAAAATGACAATAAACGACTTAAAAATGATAAATTTGTTGTGGATTATGAATACACAGTAAATTTTCACTACTCAGTCCACAAGGTAGCGCAACGCTAACATTGCTTCTCCAAATATCCTCTAGGAATTTTTCAAGATGAGTGTGTGAATGTAAATTGAAAAAAATGCTATCTTCCGTAGGGTCTGTGTTTTGCAGAGTTTTTAGAGCAGAAAATCCAATTTTTTGAGGCGGACTTCCATAGTTTCTGCTCATTTTCTGCTCCAAAACCCCTTTAAAAATTTTCCTATGCCAATTTTATGACTTTGTAAAGAATAAGATGCAGAATAGTTCAGATATTTAACAGGTTTTCCCACTAAATAACATGGAACACTTATCCAGGATGTATGATGGTGAAAAAGCTTAATATAGGACACCAATAGATATAGAAAAGGGGGTCCAAAGAGCCCATGCGTGTATAGAGGGGTAGCGACTTGTGAATTTGCGAAAGGCTAAAATTATGGACATAACTATCATTATGTAATGGGTTGTTCCAGATTAGAAAGACATGGCTTTTTTTTTCTTTTCAAAATCAGCACCGTTCTTATTAATAGGATGCATCAGGTGTAACAACGTCGCTCCATTAAAATGACAAAGGCTGAACTGCAATACCACACACACCCTTTGTACAAGGGTGGATCTATAAAAAACAAATAAAAAATACTGAAAAAAGTGTTGGCACCCTTTAAATTGTTCCAGAAAATTAAGTATTTATCCCAGGAAAATATTGCAATTACATAGGTTTCGTTATACACATGCTTATTTCCTTTGTGTAGAAATTGCACACAAAAAAAAAAAAAATCAAAAAAGGGCTGGCAAAAATTGTTGCCACTTTTCCAAAATTGTGGATAAACAACTTTCTTTAAAGCATGTGATGCTCGTTCAAACTCACCTGCAGCAAGTAACAGGTGTCGGCAATATCTTGTGTGTCACACTAAGCATGGAGAACACAAAAAGGAGAAGAGAACTTTGAGAACCAGAGAACCAAAACTGTTGAAAAATATCAACAATCTCAAGGTTACAAGTCGATCTTCACCGATCTTGATGTTCCTTTATCCACTATGCACAACGTAACTAAGACATTAAAACCCATGGCACTGTAAGCTCCCTGGACGTGAATGACACAGAAAAATTTGATGAAATGTTGCAACACAGGATAGTACGTATGGTGGATAAGCGGCACCAATCAAGTTCCAAATAAAATCAAGCTGTCCCACAGGCTCCAGATGAATCAGTATTAGCCAAACTATCTGTCCACATTTGAATGAATTGAAACATTATGGGGGGAGACTTAGGAGGACCCAACTGCTGACAGACATAAAAAAAAGCTACACAGGAGTTTGCCATAATGTGAGTAAGCCACAATACTTCTGTGAAAGCATCTTGTGGACAGATGAGACCAAGATGCTTGTTGGTAAAGAACATTATTATACTGTTTACCAAAAACAGAAGGAGGCACACAAAGAAAATACAGTACCTACAGTCAAATATGGTGGAGGATCAAACAGGTTTGTGGTCACTTGACTGCCTCTGGGCACCATGACTGTGCAAGGCATCATAAAATCTGAAGATTACCAAAGGATTTTGGGTCACAATGTAGTGCCCAGTGTCAGAAAGCTGGGTTTGCATCCTAGGTCATAGGTCTTCCAGCAGAACAAATTCCACAAAAATACTTTAAAAAGCCCCCAGAAATGGATGGAAACAAAGCGCTGGAGAGGTCTGAAGTGGCAGCAATGAGTCCTGATCTAAATCCCATTGAATACCTATGGAGAGATCTTAAAATTTCTGTTGGGAGAAAGCGCCTTCAAATATGGGACACCCGGAGCAGTCTGCAAAAGTGGTTGAAAATGCCAGCTGAGGAAGCAAATGATTGCAGTTATTTATTCCAAAGTGTGTGCACCCAAATATTAAAGTTGAGGGGGATAACAATGTTGTCCGGCCCATTTTAAGAGTTGTGTGTAAAATTATGTCCAAGATCTGACACTCTCATGTACAGTAGTCAGTGCACAGCTTGTATAACAGTGTAAATTTGATGCCCTCTAAATAACACAGCACAGCTATTATTGTCAAAACTGCCGACAACAAAAGTGAGTACACCCCTAAGTGAAAATGGACAAATTATACCCAATTAGCCATTTTCCCTCCCCGGTGTCATGTGACAGAGTGTTACAAAGTCTCAGACAGGGGCATAGCTAGCGTCAAAGAACCGGGGCTTCGGCTCTGACTTTCTTGCCAGGAACGGCCGAGTCTTCAGCGTCCACTGCATTGAACTGTATCGGCGTCAGGTTATTGACACAGTTCAATCCTGTGATAGCAAAAGCTCTGTCCTCTATCACTGTCCATCTCCTAAGCAGCAGACCGCTATAGGGCTCAGTCTTATGAATTCCAAAGGAAACAAGCGTGGGAAAAAAGCTCACCGCTAGTACTGCGGACACACAGGTGCACGGACATGGCTGGCTAACACAAGTTAAATGGAAAAAAGGAAAGGTCCAGCACCAAAATGTTCCATAAAAAAAATTGTCTTTATTGAGAAATTACATACATAACAAATATGTCCCATGATGTAGACCTAATAAGGCCCCAGCCTTCCACGTTTCGGTGCTGAACCTTTCCTTTTCTCTGAGGCTTATGAGACATCAGGGCACCCACGCAGGCAGAGTGATGATGTCATTGCATCGCACCTCTTCTGCCCGTCCGCGGTAGAAGAGGCGGCAGCGGTGCCGTGAATCAAGATTCGGAGAGTAGAATTTTTTTTATGTTATATTATATCTTTATGAAGGTCATAAATTATAAAACAGGTTATGGGGGGCCAAGTGGGGGGGCCAATATATACAGAGAAAAGTGGGTGCTATCATACTATATGTAGGGAGAAGCAGGGGCCATCATTATTTAAGAAGAAGTGAGGACCATTATACAGTATAAAGGGAGCTGTGGGGAATATCATACAGTATATAGAGAGCTGTAGGGACCATCATATTGCATATAGGGACCATCACACAGCTTTACAGATAATCATACAGTGTATAGAGCGTTGTAGGGACCATCAAACAGTGTATAGAGAGTTTTGGGGACCATCATACAGTATATAGAGAGCTGTAGGGACCATCATACTGCATATAGGGACCATAATACAGCTTTACAGATAATCATACAGTGTATAGAGAGCTCTGGAGACCATCATACAGTGTACAGGGAGCTGTGGGGAATATACAGTGTATAGAGAGCTGTAGGGACCATCATATTATATATAGGGACCATGATACAGTGTATAGGGATATGTACGGATAATCATACAGTGTATAGAGAGCTCTGGGGACCATCATACAGTGTATAGAGATCTCTGGGGACCATCATACAGTGTAGAGAGTTGTAGGGACCATCATACAGTGTATAGAGAGTTGTGGGGACCATCATACAGTGTATAGAGAGCTTTAAGGACCATCATAGTGTATAGGGGGTTGTGGGGACCATCATACAGTATATAGAGATCCATAGGGACCACCATACTGTATACAGGGGCTTGGAGGGCAATCAAGACATTGATTATTTTTGGGTGCAGTTAGTTTTGATTGGGGCCATCAGGGGGGAGTTATTTATTTGGGGGGGGGGAGGGGGCATTGTAACTTAAGGTGGATACTCATTTGTTGCTTGAAGGAGGCCACTTGGGATATGAGAATTTTCAAGGGGGCATATCGGCAGGATTACTTGCTAAGTAGCAAAGTGGGGGCTTTACTACTTTTTATGGGACACGATTATTTTTCGAGACCCCTCTATGAGGAGCGCTGTTTTTTTTTTTTTTTAGCATTAATTGGGAGAGAAGTAATCATAGTAATGATACAATATTGAAAGTTTTGGGGTCACTGTTCCATGCCGGAAGAACAAGCAGGACGGGGCGTTTGTGCAGGTGGGAATAAAGGAGGACAGTGCTGTACATGTGTTTTTGTTGTAAACTCTGCAGATGAGATCTGGCTGGAGGAGGTTATCATGCCGGACCGGATAAAAACGATAACAAAAGTGAACGACTCCACCAGAAAGAACATCAGCTGGAAGTCACTATGCTGTATATACCGGCGCTGTAATCTCTGTAATATGGTTGGAGGGTCTGGTATCTACCACTATATGGTCACCACATGCGGTCATTTTATATCAGTCGTTTTAGTAGCAATTTTTCTTTTCTTTTTTTTGTTTTAGTTTAATAACAGTTAAACAATTTTAGCAATTATGTAGTGGTAGGTGTATGATGGTACTATTGGTCTTTGTATAACGTGTGTTGTGTTGTTTTGTAGAAGTACCGATCATATTATAACATTACTATAATATGTACTCACTATGCAATGGTAATGGCAGTGGACATTGTGTCACGGTATTATTTTGGCCATGTATAGTAGTAATTTTGGCAATATTCTTTGTATAGTGTGTTTTAGTGTTAGTAACAGTGTTAGTACTGCAATTATACGTGTGTAGATCTTTTAAATGGCGGGGAGGTCATAGGGGGTTTACATGTAATTTGGGGCTGATCGTTTAGGACCCTAGCCATGCCCCTGATCTCAGGTGTGCGAAGGGAGCAGGTGTGTTACATTCAGTATTATCGCTCCAACACACTTATACTGATGACTAGACGGTCAACATGGCACCTCATGGCAAAGAATTCTGAGGATCTGAAAAAAAAAAAAAAAATTGTTGCTCTATATAAAGATGGCCGAGGCTATAAGAAGATGACCACCGTGCTGCAGCTCAGTTTCAAAGAGTTGGCAAAGACCATTTAGTGGCTTAACAAGATTCAAAAGAGGCCTTGGCATGGTTGACCAAGGAAATGGAAGTAGGGTGTCCACCTGTCAGAGCTCACACCATACTCCAAACACACTGGTCTGTATGGGTGTCGCCCCAACAGGAAGCCTCTCCTAAAGATGATGCACAAGAAATTCCACAAGCAATTTGGTGAAGACAAGCAGACTAAAGACATGAATTATTGGAACCACATCCTGTGCTCAGATGACCAAGAAACTTATTTGGTGTGTTCTGCCTACAGTCAAGCATGGTGGTGGAAGTGTCATGGTTTTTGGCTGAAAGAGTGCTGCTGGCTGTGGGGAGCTACAGTTTATTGAGGAAACCATGAATGCCAACATGTACTGTGACATGATGAAGCAGAGAATAACCTCTTCAGTTTGTATTCCAACATGATAAAGACCTCATGATGACCACTACCTTGTTAAAGAAACTTAGCGTAAAGATGCTGGACTGGCCAAGCATGTCTCCAGACCTAAGCCCTATGGAGCATCTGTTGGACATCCTGAAACCAAAGGTGGAGGGGCGCAGGGTCTATAACATCCACCAGCTCTGTGATGTTGTCATGGATGACGGAAGAGGATCCAGCGGCTGCTGTCAAGCTCTAGTGAACTCCATGCCCAAGAGAGTTAAGGCAGTGCTGAAAATAATAAACCATAAAATACTGACATTTTCAGAACAATTTGGCCATTTTCACTTAGGGGTGTACTCTTGTTGTCAGCAGTTTTGACATTAATGGATGTGTTCTTGAGTTATTTAGAGATTACCAAATTTACACTGTCATACAAGCTTTACACTGACTACTGTACATTGTATTCGAATGTCAGATCTTCAGTGTTGTCAAATAAAAATATATAATAAAATATTTTAAAAAAAATGTGAGGGGTGTACTCACTTTTGTAATATACTGTATATATACATTAGCCATAACTGAGATTTCGTCCACCTTCCTTCCAGCCTACCACCTTTGAGATTTCTCTTTATTTCTTGACGTTAACACATCATCCTAATCTGGACCGACTTCAACTATGTGACAACAAAGAAATCAAACTCCAAAATAGCAGCAAGAGCATATTCATTGCATGACAGTGTAATTCCTTGTGCCCTGAGGCAATGTCTAGCACCCGGCTCACACGCTGTTTGCTTATACCTTCGCCTACATTATACTAAACGCCCAACTACTGCTCGAACGTCTGCAGGAAAAGACAAATCTATTCACAGCCCACAATTCCACTCATACTCGCTATCAAACTCTGGTTTTCTTCCCTTTTGTTGCACAGCGGGACTGAAGAAGGCCTCATCCTTCACCCTTCATAATAACTGCTCCACATTTCACATTGACAGAAGAAGAGGCTGGTCAGGAAGTACATTCAGAGCCATCTTTTCACCGAATTACCAATTTGCACTACAAAATCATTTTACCCCCTCGCGGAAGGTCCGCTTTAGGTTCAAGGGAATTTTAATAACAAAAAAAATAAATCAATGGAGAATGCTTGTGTGTAAAAGTAAAACCAGCGGCACCATTAATAAGGTAGGGTGACCTCAACAAGAGACCACTTGTCCTGTGAGACGCGAATGAGTCTTTCCTTGAGTAGGAAAGATCTAGTATGAAAGCTATTCATTCACGTGTTTCGAAAACTTTGCCTTGGAGCAAATTTGAATTCACAGTTTCGACGTTTTTTTGACCCGCCTGTTGCACAGAAAAGGAGAAAAATATATCAATTAAAAAAGTTTAGACCTTTCGTAGAAATACTTTACCTGATTGACAATGCAACAAATGAAAAGTTGTTTGAGGAGAGGTGGTCGTGTCAAAAAAGACTTCGTGGAATTGAAAATCTGGTCGAATGTACAAACTTGCTCCAATCTGTAAGTAGATTTAATAAAGCTGGAATTGCATTGTCATCCACAAATTGAAGATAGGCTTTAAAGGGTTATTTCCAGAAGCGCATTACAATATTTTTTCCCAAAAAAATAGTAAACGCATACTTATTGTGAATATGGACTAAGTCTAAAATAAAGTTTCTTTCTCGTACATGAGTCATCTCTATTTGCCCATTGGTGCATTCAGCTTCACATAGAGTGGGAGTGTTTTAATTCTTAGCAGTTAAAAATACGTTTCACAGCAGCACTCTGCTTCTCCTTAGTGCTGCAGACCCTTCCCTCGTGTGTGCTCCATAGTTACCTCAACTTAATTGAAGTGTAGAATTTACCTTACACTTCTATCAAATGTCTGCTCTTGTACAACAACCTGCAGAGAATGAAATACATGCAGCCGACCCGCTCCTGTCGGGAGAGTGTGCGCCATGTCGGGTGATGCGATGTGACACTCGCACAGTAACAGTCAAAGTTCAATTGAGTCCATGAGCCATTTCAATTGAGTTCAATTGAGTCAAGTGAACCCTGTTGTCGCCATGAACACGGCCGAAAACAGCCGAAGACTGCCGAATGACGAGCAGTGCAATGAATAACCCCAGAAGTTAACAGGACGTTCCATGACATCATAGCCATGTGACAAGCCTGTAAGCCAATGTCTGTACAACATTCACACCTGGAATCACAGTAATGATCGGAAGCAGAAGAGGCCGGGAGACAGAGTCAGCACAACGCGTCGCACGACCTGTAAGTATGATCAGAATTTGTTTTTAATAATGTGTGGTTTTTTTTTTGTTTTTTTTCCAGCCCCAGGACTCGAACTGGACCAGATCTGTAACACGAGCCTCCCAGGAAAGCTCATGTTTGGGATCGTGTGCACAAACACTATGTGTTCGGTATGGACTCCGAACTTTAAAGTTCGCCCATCACTAATAACTACCTATGTGGTTTTACATCTTTAGCTGGTTAGAACTTAACGCCTTCACAACGGCAGTACAAAGTTGTGTTTGTTGCCTGCTGCTAACAGATTAGTTTTGTGAAACCACAAATGAAGGTGTTGATGCATATGTCAGAAGAAATTCTTTTGTTATATGCATCAATACAGCAATTGGGAGTTTAACATAATTGATCTCTTCCCAGCAGATAAACACAGCTCAACATATCTCAGCCCCTGTACATGGAGGTCCTCCTGTAATATAGCTCTCTTCTCAGCACCACTATACACAAATCCATATAGAGGTGGAAAGTCAACCTTTCAGTGCTCAAACCATATGCATCAAATTGATCTACATGGCTGTTGACCAAGAAAGAAGCCTCTTCTATGGATGATGCAAAAGAAAGCTTGCAAGCAGTTGGCTGAAGACTAGCAGACTACAGAGAAAAATACTATGCAAGGGATTACCTCACACAAACATCCAAACCCCACCCTCCCGTTTAACCCCACCTTCCCCGGTCGACAATCTCACCTACTTGCACCTCCCGATTCTCCTTTCCTTCATAATAAGCCTTTCTTCTTATATAACAGCATCCATTAGCTCTTCTATAGATTTTACAACCCAAACAGCCTGTCTTTCAGTAGTTCAAATGATGCCAATCCTGGGAAGTCAAGCCACTTGTTCCATATCTTTTCCTACTGTACCCTTGCACCCCTCTTAAGATAGATATTTTTTTCCATAAGTACAATGAAATTACAAGCGTGCAACGTATGCCAATTCTCTGTGCTGCAGCTATCACCAACAATAAACGGTGGCTCAGTGGTTAGCACTGCAGTCTTGCAGCGCTGGGGTCCTGGGTTCACATCCCACCAAAGACACCATCTGCAAGGAGTTTGTATGTTCTCCCCGTGTTTGCGTAGGTTTCCTCCGGGTACTCCGGTTTCCTCCCACACTCCAAAGACTTACAGATAGTGAGTCCTGGGAACAGTGTTCCTGATGTATGTAAAGCGCTGCGGAATATGTTAGCGCTATATAAAAATAAAGATTTGATTTTTTTGATAAATGACCGGCCTGCTCCCCGTTTTCAAAGGACTGCATGGTTTGAAACATTTTCTTTCTCTCCGCCGCCTGTAGAGTCAATTTGGTGATCATTTTTTGAGCCACCTTCATCTTATCCTGTGTCGCCACCGTTGGATCCGATATCAGAGCACTCTCCGCCTCCCCCAATTCTTGAAATGCAAGCGGATCTTGCGTCTTTGCCTCAGATTTAAGGCCCCGTCACACACAATCTTTGGCAGATCTGTGGTTGCAGTGAAATCATGGACATATTGTTCCATTTGTACACAGCCACAAACCTGGCACTGATTGTCCACAATTTCACTGCAACCACAGATCTGCCGCAGATTTATCTCTGTGTGTGACAGGGCCTTTAGTCCTTCAAATACCTCTAATATATAGTCCCCCTAAGATACGCCTTCATAGCTTCCCAAACCATCCCAATAGACGCCAACTATACTACATTTTTAACTGGAGGTATTTGTTAATAATATTACAACTGATATATTGGGATAGGATCTTGGAGATGGGAATAATCCTTTTAAGTCCAATCAAAATAGAACATTAACTGATAGAAATAAATTTCACTTTTTTACTGTCATCTCAAAAACATGGAGTGAGTTATAACAAAAAAAACACAAAGCGTTGATCTAAAAATGGTGAGTAGACATTAATGTAACACTTCGTACAAATTAACGCAATTTAAATGGAACTATTTGAGAACTCACTAGTTTAGCAGTTACCACAGTTTAATGTATTTTAAATTAAAAAAAAAATAAATAAAAAAAAAAAAATCAATCACTTTTTTTTATTAAATATGGCCATACATTACAATGACGTTATGACTCACTGGGTCTCGTGTAGGTTGAATGTATGGGGAAGAGCGCTGATGACAAATTGGTGCTGGCTAATGTGATTCATAGACAAGATGTAATCAAAAGCCATTATGGACAGAAAAAAGAAAAAAAAAAAAAAAAAACGTAAATCCGATCACGTCGTTGGAAGACATTCCTTGCTCTTGGGTCACAGGACTCTATTAACATCAAGGCCCTGACACTAAGTAAAGCTTCAGCTTTCATCTATTTCAGATGAGCCCTTCAAAGCATCATTAAAAGATTTACTCTCTAGTAATTAACAAAGATCAGAGTCAATTAGCCTTTCGTTTGCTGCCCATCACGTCACATGGCACCTATCTCACAGTGACGCTGTGCGACACAACACCACGCAATGTGCTTTCTACAGCTACTTACTGACATTAACGGGAGCGCATAAAGCTGAGGCCAAAAATCTTACGTCACCCGTGTGTCTTATTAATCTGCTAGAAGAATTAATGCAAACTATCCATACATAACACATATCCACCTATACAACTCATATGGAAAACCTACCAATCCAAACACTATCCAATATGTATTATCCATCCAACAGGTCTATTCTCTAATCTCCATCTGTCCATCTATTATTTTACCCATTTATCAATCTCAAATGTAATATCTACCTAAAGATCATCCACCGTCCAGCAGCCAACCCCCTTTGTCCACCGTCCAGCAGCCAACCCCCTTTGCCCACCAGCCAACCCCCTTTGTCCAGCAGCCAACCCCCTTTGTCCAGCAGCCAACCCCCTTTGTCCAGCAGCCAACCCTCTTTGTCCAGCAGCCAACCCCCTTTGTCCACCAGCCAACCCCCTTGTCCACCAGCCAACCCCCTTGTCCACCAGACAAACCCCCTTGTCCACCAGACAAACCCCCTTGTCCACCAGACAAACCCCCTTGTCCACCAGCCAAACCCCCTTGTCCACCAGCCAAACCCCCTTGTCCACCAGCCAAACCCCCTTGTCCACCAGCCAAACCCCCTTGTCCACCAGCCAAACCCCCTTGTCCACCAGCCAAACCCCCTTGTCCACCAGCCAATCCCCCTTGTCCACCAGCCAAACCCCCTTGTCCACCAGCCAAACCCCCTTGTCCACCAGCCAAACCCCCTTGTCCACCAGCCAAACCCCTGTGTCTAAAATATAGGATATAGCCAAGTAACAATTTTCATTAAAAGGTATCTTAATATTAAAGGGGGCTGTCTCTGGATCTTATATTCAGGAGCGCACTGCTCCCCGGCCCCGCTGCTGGCCATAGAGAGGTAAGGAAGGGAAGCAGTGCACTCTTGATTGACAGTTCGGGCTAAGCTGTTCCAGACCGAGCACTCTGCCTGTGCACCATCGGAAAAGCGCAGGGCTGCTGAAGCTCACTGGAACTATTAGGCTGTATAGAAAACGTTTTGTTAAGCCCATGACCACCCTTCATTGAAAACTGCAAAAGTGGCTTGCAACAAACAATTGGCCTCTATATTTATTTTTTTTTCCCTTTACTGTGTATGACCCAAAAAATGGTCCCCAGTAAAAACCACAGCTTGTCTTGCAAAAAAAGAAAAAATAAAGTTAAAGTTAAAAAAGGTATCAAAATATGGTGACCCCCAAAAACAATTTCTTATTTTTTGTAAAACTGTAATGCAGAGTGATAAAAAAAAAAAAAAAAAAAAAAAAGTCATATGTACCACAAATGGTATTAACGAAAATGATAACTTGTCACGCAAAAATATCCGTGATACAGCCCCACTGAAGGAAAATTGTAAAAGTTACGGCTCTCAGAGGAGGGAGAGACTATTTTTTTAAAGTTTATTTTACAAACATAACAAAAACTATATGTTTGAGATCACCATATTTCTACTGACAGAGTTTACATGGGCCCCAATTCAAAACTATTACAGAGGGCCAAAATGTCACCATCTAATAGAATTAGTCTTCTCGTTTGTAACAATGGGACCTTGGAGCCCCCATACGCCACCCCCTGCAATGCTGCAGTATATGCTCCTGGCTTGGAACGTTGCGACCGCTTCTCGGAGACGGCTTCCAGTACAATGCATGTACACTTTCTGATTCAACTCTAATTTATTGGATTTTTTCACATAGGGTAGTTGAGGTGTAGGATGATAGGGAGGGGAAATACGGCAGGAAGATTAACGGGGAGGGTGTCACGCTAGGTACGGGGAAGAATCAAGTGGACAGCGAAAGGGAAGAGAAGGGAAACCCTGTGTCTAGGGAGAGGGAAGACGGTGACCAAACCTTCTGCTGGTCCATGGGGTCCATCACCACCCTAGATAGGTTACACATCTATGCGCAGAGCTGGATACCTGACCCTAGATATCCCTAGTGCTGCACCCTAAATAGGGAACAGAAGGGATGAGCTCTTCGTCAACACCACTAAATTATAAAAGACACAAGGAGGACACACAGAGGGAAAGCATGAAATACTTATCATTAGATGACTCTGGTAGAAGTTGAGCAGAGCTTTCAGCAACGATACCACAGAGGAGTACAAGGCACCTGCTTGCACCCACAGCTTGAAGGAAATTAAAATATCACCAGCACCAGACCAAAGGAAGGGGAATTTAAACACCAAGGGAATACTGCCAATGAAGAACTGGGTGGAAGTCGAGCTCCTGCTGGGTTCAAAAGGAGAGATGAATCCAGCAGGAAAACTACCTATACCAATGAATACTGACAGCAGGAACAATGGAAAGTCAGGGAGCATTCTGTGCTGTGACCTTCTATGGCCAGAAACCACATGACTGTCACACATGACACACCCGTGACAGAGGATTAAGGGTAGAAAACAATAACATGCAGGGGCAACTGTGGCACACAACACTTTTTTTTTTTTCCTTCTGCAGTTGAGTGGTATAAAACACATTATACCCGACACTTAGACATGATAGTGACAGGTTTTTCCTCCAGAAGGGTCATTCATATATGTCTGATTTTCCAAGTGGAAGAAAAATGGACCTGATCAAAATTTGCTCAGTGTGGCCTGAATGTCATCAATTTTTCTTATGCATGGAGAAATTGAAAGTTTTCCCACCTTCTCCATTCTGACAGTGCGTGAAAATCAGACCGCACCCAGATATCACCCAAGTGCGGTCCAATTCTTTCACGGGTCCATAGACTTGCATTGCCAATTTTGATACACCTCTTGGATCAAAAACAGACGTCTTCGCGATTTTCTACTGACCTCTCAGTCTGTGAAAACTCACGGACAAGGGAATGGCTCCATAAACTATAACCGTGTAAACCATATACCGCACTCGTACGCAAAAAAATAGACATCTGAACGAGCCCTAAGGGAATAAACATTTTCCCATTCACTCATCGCAATGAAACATTAAGAAAAAGTTGCGAAATTGGCAACACAAAGCCTTAAAGATAATTACAGTATTTTTTCGTTATACAACAAATAATAAAATCAACTTAAAACAGGAAAACTCCTTTAACGACACCAAGCAAAAAGAAAAAAAATACTAATCCCTTAGAGGCCCTGAAGGAGAAATAGCTGTTGTATACGTATGTGCGCTTAGCTTTGTAATAACACGAGTGTGGGTTTTTTGTTGTTTTTTTTTTACTTTTCTTTATGGTTTTATGAAATGTTAATCTATCATTGTTTCATCACTTTAGTAATTAACATCAGCCACCAAGTTAACAAGTCACCCCAAGGAGAGGTCTGGCATGCTGGATAATTTACTTAAAAGCAGACTAAGAACTGTGTAAATTAAGCATGTGTATATATTAAAAAATGTGCAAAATATATCATTTCCCCTATACCTGGGTGGAATATAATAACATTAATACACATTTTTTTTGGGGGGGGGGGGCTTAAGTGGGCTTTACACGCTACGACATCGCTAGCAATTTCGAGCGTGTAAGCACCCGCCCCCTTCGTGTGTGCGATATCGTGTGATCGCTGCCGTAGCGAACATTATCGCTACGGCAGCGTCACACGCACTTACCTGGTCGGCGTCGTCGCTGTGACTGCCGAACAATCCCTCCCTCAAGGGGGAGGGACGTTCGGCATCACAGCGACATCACTAAGCGACCGGCCAATCAAAGCGGAGGGGCGGAGATGAGCGGCACGTAACATCCCGCCCACCTCCTTCCTTCCGCATTGGGGCCGGCGGCAGGTAAGGAGATGTTCCTCGCTCCTGCGGTGTCACACACAGCAATGTGTGCTGCCGCATGAGCGATGAACCACATCCATAATCAACCCTTACCGATTTTCGGTTTTGGGACGACCTCTCCATGGTGAACGATTTTCACCATTTTTGAGGTCGCTTAAGGTCGCTGGTAAGTGTCACACGCTGCGATATCGTTAATGACGCCGGATGTGCGTCACTAACAACATGACCCCGACGATAAAACATTAACGATATTGTAGCGTGTAAAGCCCCCTATAATGTCGCAACGGGAAAAAAGAACAATATATTAACATGAAGTAATTTATTATAATGAAGTCAGTTACTAGAGCCTAAAACAAGATATGCCACAATATAAACCAAAGAACATTCCTTAAAGGGAACCTGTCATTTCATTTTTTGATATTGAAATGCCCTCAAAGTGTTTTAAATGATGCAATGAGCATCCCTAATATGGTTTTGTTTGTTTGTTTTTTAATCCATGTATGTATCTGCTTTTGTGAATGCAGTAAATACTTTAGGTTTCAGTCATAGAGGCGGAGCTTTTGCTGGGATCAGTCACTGTCACTCAAATTCGGGCAAGATTTATTATATTTTTTTTTTTTTTTTTTAACTTTGTCACACCCCCAGCATTGTAACTGATTAAATCACAGGTCCTTCAACATCACTTCTCTGCTGAGCTCCGCCCTTTACGGCCATATGATCGGGACATCAGCACAGGTCCTGCATAACCACTTCACTCCTGATGAGCTTCGGAACTGGTGGTGAAGGACATGTGCTGATGTCACGATCATGTGACCTTAATGGACAGAGTTCAGAAGAGAAGTTATGTTGATACACCTGTGGTAATCAACAGAAGAGAAGTAGTTGTGCAGGACCTGTGCCAATTTCACAATCATGTGAACATAATGCGCGGAGCTCAGCAGACACGTGATGTTGATGGACCTGTGGTAATCAGCAGAAGAGAAGTGGTTGTGCAGGACCTGTGCCAATTTCACAATCATGTGACCATAATGGGCGGAGCTCAGCACACGTGATGTTGATGGACCTGTGGTAATCAGCAGAATTGGTTGTGCATGACCTGTGCCAATTTCACAATCATGTGGCCATAATGGGCGGAGCTCAGCAGAGACGTGATGTCCATGAATCTGTGGTAATCAGCAGAAGTGGTTGTGCAGGACCTGTGCTGTCAGGATCATGAGACCATAATGGGTGGAGCACAGCAGAGATATTATTTTGAAGGACCTGTGGTGTAATTAATTACAATGATGGGGGAGTGACTAAGGTCAAAAAAGAATCATTGACTTGAGTCACAGTGACTGATCTTTGCAAAAGCTCCGCCTCTATGACTGAAACCTAAGGTATTTAAAAAAACTTTGTAAGATATCTTATCAAATAAGTCTGCTTCTTTCTCTTGGACTGATCATTCACTGTCAATCCATGGGTAAAATCTGTATTCAGTGAAGACTTTCCCATTACGGAGATAGGAGATGCCAGTTGGTGCTTATAAAGTTCTATGGAGAAGGGCGGAACCAACGGCCAACACTGACATTCAGCTGCAAGTTCTCCTAAAACGACATGTTCGGATTTGTGCACATGTTGAGTCGTTGCAGTAGATTTTTCCACTGCAAAAATCTGAGTATTGGCAGAAAAAAACTTTTTAAAGTATGTACATCTTTGATACTCTATACTTATCCTTTTTTTCCCCATTTGAGTGGGTGAAAAAAATTCTCCAAAAACGCTGAAATAACAGATTTGTTGTTTGTTTTTTTTAAAAAAAAAAAAAAAAATAATAATAATGCTTTGAAAGTTTAAGTCTGCAAGGAAAAAAACATGAATATGAGATTTCAGAATTCTAACTTTGCTGGTTCAAAACGAGTTTTTTTAATCTTTTGCCATGTTGCACTTAGTCGTGAATTTTATTTGGAATTTAAATACGAATCTGAGTATTTTTGATCACAGGGTGATTTTCCTTTCCACTTTGTAAGATCGCTCATCATCTCAAGTGAATGTCTATGTTCTCTGGCTTCAGCATAAGGAAGCGAGTGACCTGGGCTTTGTTCGATCGTCTTTATATACCAGCAGACCCAACTCCTTGTGCAATGGTGGCGACGAGGGACGAAAGTCTGCTACACAACTTGAAGGATCACAGATTGCAGAATACACTATAAATGCGAGTGAGGAAGGACAAAGAGGTGGCACAGACAGCGCACAATGTTACCGAATACTAATCTGCACTAGGCAACGCAGTGCGGGTTTATTTGTGACAACACTGTGTGCAGAATTATTATGCAAATGAGTATTTTAAATATCTTTTTATACATGTTGTCCTACTCCAAGCTGTATAGGCTGAGAGCCAACTACCAATTAAGTAAATCAGGTGATGTGCATCTCTGTAATGAGGAGGGGTGCGGTGTAATGACATCAACACCCTATATAAAGTGTGCTTAATTATTAGGCAACTTCCTTTCCTTTGGCAAAATGGGTCAGAAGAGAGATTTGACGGGCTTTGAAAAGTCCAAAATTGTGAGATGTCTTGCATAGGGATGCAGGAGTCTTGAAATTCCCAAACTTTTGAAGCGTGATCACCGAACAATCAAGCGTTTCATGGCAAATAGCCAACAGGGTCTCAAGAAGCGTTGTGGGCAAAAAAGGCGCAAAATAACTGCCCATGAATTGAGGAAAATCAAGCGTGAAGCGGCCAAGATGCCATTTGCCACCAGTTTGGTCATATTTCATAGCTGCAATGTTACTGGAGTATCAAAAAGCACAAGGTGTGCCATACTCAGGGACATGGCCAAGGTAAGGAAAGCTGAAAAACCACCACCTTTGAACAAGAAAAATAAGATAAAACGTCAAGACTGGGCCAAGAAATATCTTAAGACTGATTTTTCAAAGGTTTTATGGACTGATGAAATTAGAGTGACTCTTGATGGGCCAGATGGATGGGCCAGAGGCTGGATCAGTAAAGGGCAGAGAGCTCCACTCTGACTCAGACGCCAGCAAGGTGGAGGTGGGGTACTGGTATGGGCTGGTATCATCAAAGATGAACTTGTGGGACCTTTTCGGGTTGAGGATGGAGTGAAGCTCAACTCCCAGACCCACTGCCAGTTTCTGGAAGACAACTTCTTCAAGCAGTGGTACAGGAAGAAGTTGGTATCGTTCAAGAAAAACATGATTTTCATGCAGAACAATGCTCCATCACGTGCATCCAACTACTCCACAGCGTGGCTGGCCAGTAACGGTCTAAAAGACGAAAAAAATAATGGCATGGACCCCTTGTTCCCCTGATCTGAACCCCATAGAGAACCTGTGGTCCCTCAAAATGTAAGATCTACAGGGAGGGAAAACAGTACACTTCTCGGAACAGTGTCTGGAGGCTGTGGTGGCTGCTGCATGCAATGTTGATCGTAAACAGATCAAGCAACTGACAGAATCTATGGATGGTAGGCTGTTGAGTGTCATCATAAAGAAAGGTGGCTATATTGGTCACTCATTTTTTTGTTTTGTTTTTTGCATGTCAGAAATGTTTATTTTTTAAATTGTGTGCAGTTATATTGGTTTACCTGGTGAAAATAAACAAGTGAGATGGGAATATATTTGGTTTTTATTAAGTTGCCTAATAATTCTGCACAGTAATAGTTACCTGCAAAAACAGATATCCTCCTAAGATAGCCAAATCTAAAAAAAAAACAAAACAAAACACTCTAACTTCCAAAAATATTGTCTTTTGGGTTGATTGAGAACATAGTTGATCAATAAAAAAAATCCTCTATAATACAACTTGCCTAATAATTCTGCACGCAGTGTACTTTGCACAATAGCAAATTAAAAAGGAGTTAATAACTTCCGTGAAAACACAGGTTTCAGTTTCATCTGACCCACCAGGAGCAGCCTGTCATCAACCTCAGGCCAAGAAAAGATAACATTTATTCAGTAACCCATATGTGTGCAAATACATCTATAACCTACACTGAGAATGACCTTGCTAATACCTTCAGCATGAATCACTTTCTGGGAATTCATAGTATTTGGATGTGTAAGTGTTGGTCTAAATGATGACACAGATTTATTTCCTATGGAGCCTACACCAATTTCTAGTAAAGAGTAAAATTGCTAAACAAAAAAACCCCCCACACATAAATAAAACAATTTTCGATAAAAAGACAAACTGCTTTTTAATCATCATCATGTAGGCAATCATTTTTTGGACTAATATTAATAAAAAATTGTCTCAACACGACTATGTGGCAAGGAAACCAGTGACTACATACGCTAATATGGCCGCAGGACACGTCATGGAGGGGAGATGTGTGTAACAGAGTTGGTTATTCTCTGTGATGCAAGCTCCAGTATGTATAGTACTGAGAAGGTTAAGGTTGCTTTCACACATCCGTTTTTTTGCAGTGCAGCTCAATCCGGCTTAAAAACCTATGCAACGGATGCGGCGGAAAAACCGGATCCGTTGCATAAGTTTTTCCATGCGGCCCGTCCGTTTTTTTGACGGATGCGGCTTGATACTGAGCAGGCGCAGTGCAAAAAAATGCATCCGGCGGCCGGATGCGGTTTTTGCCGCAGGACGCCGCATCCGGTGTCCATAGGCTTGAATTGTAAATCACGCCACATCGCGCCAGATCCGGCGCAATGCGTTTTTTTCACTGCACAAAAAACGTGCCAGGCAACGTTCCATCTGGCCGCCGCATGGGCTAAATATGCCGCATCCGGCAAAAACTGGACGCAACGCAAAGCCATGCGGCACAATACGGCGCTAATGCAAGTCTATGCAGGAAAAAATGCAACCGGCGGCAAAAAAAAAAAAAAAAAAAAAAAAAAGGGTTGCGATTTTTCTGTAAAGTGCCGTATTGTGCCGCTCAGAAAAAAACGGTTGTGTGAAAGCAGCCTTATAGAGATGCCAAGAGCCAGGTTTAGGAGCAGTCAGATGGGTGGGACTGACTTCTCACATATCCTCACCCCACAGCTTGGTGTGGTGGACATAAAGACCATGTGGATTCATTAGCTCTCTGTGTATGGAGGCGAGAATCCCTCCAGTGAGAAGTCTCCATGCTTGGACTTAAATGCAATCATTAGGACTGTATATCCGGTTTTCCTGCCTAAAATGGCTGTTTATTTTTCTGTTTTGTGGCTCGCTTTATGCTGTTTTAATAAAGCAGGTTGGATTTGCCTCCCTCAAACGCTGCCAAGTGAGCCGTATCCCTACAACACTATATGAACAAAAGGTATTGGGACAGACCTATTCGGAAAATTGAGGTTTCTCAGACAGTTATTAAAGATGTATAAACATTCATGCCGTCTGCCAACTAACATTTCTGAAAGAACTCCTCATAGGTAGGTTCAATCACAAAGTGGGAGAGTGAAGGGGCTAAAAAAGTCGCTGTGACGACATGGACTCTCATGGGTAAGGGGTACTTCACACACAGCGAGATCGCTACTGAGATCGCTGCTGAGTCACGTTTTTTGTGACCTCATTAGCGATCTCGCTGTGTGTGACACTGAGCAGCGTTCTGGCCCCTGCTGTGAGATCGCTGCTCGTTACACACAGCCCTGGTTCGTTTTTTTATTGTTGCTCTCCCGCTGATAAGCGCACATCGCTGTGTGTGACAGCGAGAGAGCAACAATCCTGAATGTCCAGGGAGCAGGAGCCGGCGTCTGACAGCCTGCGGTAAGCTGTAACCAAGGTAAACATCGGGTAACCAAGGTGGTTACCAGATATTTACCTTCGTTACCAGCCTCCGCAGCTCTCATGCTGCCAGTGCCGGCTCCTGCTCCCTGCACACGCTAAGTTAAGCGGTGTGAGCTGGTAACTAAGGTAAACATCGGGTAACCATACCCGATGTTTACCTTAGTTACCAGTGTCCGGAGCTTCCAGACGCCGGCTGCGTGCAAGCGCAGCGTCGCTTGCACGTCGCTGCTGGCTGGGGGCTGGTCACTGGTCGCTGGTGAGATCTGCCTGTTTGACAGCTCACCAGCGACCATGTAGCGATGTAGCAGCGATCCTGACCAGGTCAGATCGCTGGTCGGATCGCTGCTGCTCGCTAAAGTGTGAAGGTACCCTTAAAATTTCTTAAAATCCAGCCAGACAGCATGATAGATTGTCTATAGACGGGGGAGAAGTCCCTCATTGTTTTTACAAGACTCTTGTTGACTCAATGTAATTGTGTTGGCCACTGAAAGCTAGACATATTGTTCTCCAGACTTTTCCAGTAACCATTGTATTGTAGTTGTGTATTGATAATGTGATTACCTTAGTAGCCATTGTTGAGTCTGTGACTTGCCGACTCCATGTATATATACTGAGTCTTTCTATGCACATCATTTAAATGAACATTATCCATGCAGCTTGAAATTCATCCAATGGGAGAAGCAATCTTGTCCAACCAATCGATGAGGACGCAGTGTATCCTAAGGGAAGGTTATGGCTATAAAAAGGGACTTCTTTAAGCCACCAGGGTGGATGATGGATGCTGATGGATCCAGTCTAAGCTCTTAGGAGCTGACTAGAGGATCAGGATATCTTATGGCTTCAATCTAGGGACTCCGGTTCCGGTTGGAGACCATATCCACAGCCTAGGGATTTCGACTCCGGCTGCCAGGATTGTATCATCATACCAGGACTACCTAAGGAGGACACTCAGGTTGGGACAGTTCAGTCACCTGTTACAGACTTTGCAGACCTCACACAGCTTCCTAAATCTGGCATTATTCTTTTCTCGGTGGGTGCCCGCCAAAGCGGGGTGCTGCTGGATTGGAGTAAATAGCCCTGGAACCTATGAGGCAAGGACATTCTGAATCCCTGGTGAGCCAGCGGAAGGTTGAGACTCTGTTGCCTGTTACATTTGTGTGTTTTGCTGGTTATGTGTTATGTGCCGTTAATTGTTTGGGGATCCAATAAAGTCTAATTATTGTGGTTCCCTCACCCTGTGTTGTCTGAGTAGTGTTACGCCCACGGTTAAGGAGGCCGCCGTTCAGTTGGGATGAGCCCTTAGCCACGCTGTCTTTCTAAAGGCGGCGGGTTTTAGTGGACGAGAGCACCCACTGAGCCCCGTGTCTCCACAATTGGTGGCAGCAGTGGGATACTACTCAGCCTGGTTTACCCAGGGGAACTGCAGCGGACTGCTGTTCGTGGACACCGTCCAGGGCTCAACAACCAGGGAGGCACATAAGCATACCCAGCAGGCCATAGGGGAGGCATTCAGGTTTCGGACGCTGCCATGTCCAACCCCACCAGCTCAGCCATGGGACAAGGACAAGAGAGGAGTTACGACCGCTGCAGTAAATGGATGCTACAGGATCTGTGCCAGAGGCGAAAGATTATCTACTGGAACGCTGAGACTTGGTCAGCCTTGATCCAGAAATTAGTCCGTTGGGATGCCCAGAATGATGCAGAGGACGATGAGGATCCCGCCGATATTGACCCAGAGGATTTAAACTATGTGCCACATCATGGATCTAGTGACAATTGGGAATCAACTTTGTCCAAAATGGCCCAAGCCACAGCGTTGTTGGATGCATTGGGGCCTAGCTCCTCAAGAGAAGAGAGGGCTTATGTTCTGGAATATGTTTATGGGATTCCAGCTGCAGTACTGCTAACACCAGCCGGTCGAGAAGGATGGTCCCGCTACCCAGCAGAAGCTGCGCCAAAACAAAGGACTACAAACAGGGCCTGTGACTCGCCCAATCTATGGCGCTGTTATACATGTGGGCGCAATGGACATATAGATAAAGATGGTCTCCAAAATCGAGGCCGCATGCTTGGAGCCCGTCTGCCACTCCAACCAGTCAACATATGCAGAGATGAACCAACGAGACCTGAGGAATGCTACTCCCAAGAAACACCAATAGCTGAGGAAGTGGTTTATCCAGTCCACACCCTACGGCAGGCCGGACACCGTACACCAGCCAACCTCCATCCCCACATCCAGACGGTCAAGGTCGGTGATATACAGGCTCAGGGACTTCGAGACATTGGATCTTCCATCACTCTGGTAAGCCCAGTTATTGTTTCTCCAGAAGACCCTGTACCAGATTCCCAATTATCCATCTCCCTGGCTGAGGGCCAGCGCTCAGACGTCCCTCTGGCATGTGTGCAGTTGGACCTAAAAACCGACCAGGGAGAGGTCGAGGTGGAGCTTGTGGATAGCCTCCCCACACCTGGTATTTTGGGGACCATCCAGGAAGTG
This sequence comes from Anomaloglossus baeobatrachus, assembly GCF_048569485.1. Lineage (NCBI taxonomy): Eukaryota > Metazoa > Chordata > Amphibia > Anura > Aromobatidae > Anomaloglossus > Anomaloglossus baeobatrachus. The sequence continues at coordinate 883,685,967 of NC_134353.1, read as the reverse complement.
ATCGATATGGGGATTATGAACAGTCTCCCCATACCTGACATTGTGGAGACTGACCAGAGCAAGGCTGATGTGGAGCTTATGGACACCGTCCCCACACCAGTTATTTCGGGAAAGGACCAGGGAGAGGTTGATGTGAGACTTGTGAACAGCCTCCCCACACCTGTCATTGTGGAGACTAATCAGAGCAAGGCTGATGTGGAGCTGATGGACACAGTCCCCACACCAGTTACTTTGGGGTCTGACCAGGAAGAGGTCCATATGGAGTTTATGGACAGCCTCCCCACACCTGTTGTTTCGGGGACTAGCCAGGATGAAGTTGAAGTGGGGTTCATAGATGGCCCCACCAAGCCTGTTGTTTCGGATACCACTCAAAGGGAAGTGAAAGTGGGGCTTGTGAATTACCTGCTCACACCAGTCATTTTGGAGAATGACCTAGGACAAGGACTATCCAGTCAGTTTGAAGCAGCCATCACCCACCTCCAAGCCAAGCAGGACCCTGATGTGGATCTTTCTAACATCTTTTCCAGGGATGGTTTGCATTCCCGGTCTCCATCATCCACTTCTGAGCCAAGAACCGTGAGTAAGCCTAACCACACTGTGGCTATTGACTGGGGGAGGATTGATAGTGGGAGATTTGTGCAGGCCCAACTCATGGACCCCACCTTAGTGCTTGTCCACAATATGGCTGCTCAACTTGGGGGAGGTAATCAGGGGGAGGTGTATAGATGCAAGCCTCTGTTGCTGACCTCACCATTAAAAAGGACAATGCCGTCAAGAAGAGAAGGATGATCGGAAGCCTATCATGTCTGGCTAATATTAAGAAGGGGGAGGAATGTGACGACATGGACTCTCTGGGTTAAAGTTTCTTAAAATCCAGCCAGACAGCATGATAGATTGTCTATAGACGGGGGAGAAGTCCCTCATTGTTTTTACAAGACTCTTGTTGACTCAATGTAATTGTGTTGGCCACTGAAAGCTAGACGTATTGTTCTCCAGACTTTTCCAGTAACCATTGTATTGTAGTTGTGTATTGATAATGTGATTACCTTAGTAGCCATTGTTGAGTCTGTGACTTGCCGACTCCATGTAGATATACTGAGTCTTTCTATGCACATCATTTAAATGAACATTATCCATGCAGCTTGAAATTCATCCAATGGGAGAAGCAATCTTGTCCAACCAATCGATGAGGACGCAGTGTATCCTAAGGGAAGGTTATGGCTATAAAAGGGACTTCTTTAAGCCACCAGGGTGATGGATGCTTATGGATCCAGTCTAAGCTCTTAGGAGCTGACTAGAGGATCAGGATATCTTATGGCTTCAATCTAGGGACTCCGGTTCCGGTTGGAGACCATATCCACAGCCTAGGGATTTCGACTCCGACTGCCAGGATTGTATCATCATACCAGGACTACCTAAGGAGGACACTCAGGTTAGCACAGTTCAGTCACCTGTTACAGACTTTGCAGACCTCACACAGCTTCCTAAATCTGGCATTATTCTTTTCTCGGTGGGTGCCCGCCAAAGCGGGGTGCTGCTGGATTGGAGTAAATAGCCCTGGAACCTATGAGGCAAGGACATTCTGAATCCCTGGTGAGCCAGCGGAAGGTTGAGACTCTGTTGCCTGTTACATTTGTGTGTTTTGCTGGTTATGTGTTATGTGCCGTTAATTGTTTGGGGATCCAATAAAGTCTAATTATTGTGGTTCCCTCACCCTGTGTTGTCTGAGTAGTGTTACGCCCACGGTTAAGGAGGCCGGCGTTCAGTTGGGATGAGCCCTGAGCCACGCTGTCTTTCTAAAGGCGGCGGGTTTTAGTGGACGAGAGCACCCACTGAGCCCCGTGTCTCCACAGTCGCCAACTCCATAACCGCAGAATCAAAACCTGCTCTGGCATTAACGTCAGCACAACTGTTCTCCAGGAGCTTTATAGCATGGGTTTCTATGGCCGATCAGCTGCATGTAGGCCTTACCTCACCAAGCACAGTACCAAGTAACAGATGGCGTGGTGTAAAGCGTCCGCCACTGGAAACATGTGGAATCCCCCTCCGGTATCTGGCAGTCTGGGTTTGGCAAATGCCAGGAGAAGGTTATTCGTCTGATTACATTGTGCCAACTGAAAAGTTTGCTGTAGGAGGAAGAATGGGATTGTTTTATAGAGGTTGGCCTCGGACTCCGAGTTCCAGTGAAGGAAAATGTTAATGCTTTTAGTCTAGTTTTCAACTGTGTCGTAACAGTTTGTGGAAGGCCCTTTTCTGTTCTCCATGACACTGTCCCAATGCACAAAGAAAGGTTGATAAGACCTGGTTGGGAGAGTGGAAGAACATGACATGACGCACCGTACAGGCTCTGGACCTAAACCCCAGCTCACACCTTTGGGATGAACTAAAACAGATTGTGAGCCCGGCCCTCTCCTCCAACATTAGTGTTTGAACTTCACATGGTCTTCTGGATAAATGGGCAAAAAATTCCCACAGTCCACTCCAAAATCTTGTAGAAAGTCTTCCCAAAAGAGTGGATAGGGGCCCAACTCCATAATAATGCACACGCATGTAGGAATCTGCCCATAACTTGTAGATTTTTTTTTTTTTTTAATTAGAGACATAATAGGGTAAGGTCCCAACAGAAATACACCTTGTCGCTGGCTGTCAGGCTCACATGGATAGGCTCATTTTTAAAAGTTACTGTAGTTCAAATAGCATTAATGCAGTACCAAAATTCCTATATTCAATGTTTGTTCATTTCAGCTTGTCAGAGTGCTTACGTTTATATTTTTTCAATATGAAACGAGGTTTACACAAAAATTGCACTGTGAAGCTTAGTAAATACACAGCATCCTGATGAGACATGAACTGGATTTCAGACTACCATTGACTCCTGGTAGGCAATGCATCCAGGCTTGAGTCATTGAAGCTGGTTTCCACAAAACACTAAACATAAGGAGGAGGTACATATTACCCATGGGTAGTAACTAAAATCGAATTAGATAACTTTAATATCATCAGGTCTAGTATCTACAAAAGCATCATCGCTGTAGAAAAAAAAAAATACATGAACCGCACCTCCAAAAATCATCAGTTGAACTAAAGCTGCTAGGCAAAAATTTATATACCTGAACATGAGGTTCTTGGTTTAACATTCTGGGCAGACTGTATGAAGCCACTGCCACATCACTGTAAACTTCCGAGTGGGTCCCTAGCTTATCTGAAGCCTTAAAAGTTGCAGCGCCGTGTGCCAACCACCGCCGCGACAGTGCACCAGAGGGGCATGTGACCTAATGCCTAAGAACAACCATGCTGCAAGGCTAAGTCCGCATGACTCCAGGCCACACCACCCCACTTACACAAAACCAACACAATGGCTTCAGATAAGTTAGGGGGGCTCAGCCTTTCAGTATGGTTGTTGAGGCACCAGGTCACTTGCCCTGGTGGTGCACTGTCATGGTGGTTGGCACACGGTGCCGCACGTTGTAAGCATTCAGATAAGTGAGGCTAGTTTCACACTTGCGTTGAACGGTATCCGTTGCATTGCGTTGTGTGACGGATGCAACGGATGTGTGGCACAACGGAATCCGTTTTGATTTTTTTTTTTTTACAGTTTACTGGCGGCAGACTATTGTGAACGATCAGTTGATCGCTCACAGCAGCCGGCCGCCGGGTGATCAGCTGATCGCTCCCAGTAACCGGCCGCCGGGTGATCAGCTGATCGCTCCCAGTAGCCGGCCACCGAGAATGTGTGCGGGGGCGGAGTGCGGGGTGGGTGGAGCAGAGCGGGGCCATGGCACTGAGGACAGGTGAGTGTGTGTGTATACATGCAGAGTCTAGTGCGGGAAGGGGCGGAGCCAAGCGGGGAAGTGTCGGGCTCCCTGCACAAGTACCCAGGGTAAATATCGGGTATAACTAGGCAAAGCACTTTGCTTGGTTACCCGATATTTACCTTGGTTACGGGTGCAGGGAGCCAGAGAGCATGCGCAGTGAAATCCTGAGGATTCCGCTGCTCAAAAAAAACATTACATGCTGTGTTCCTCCCGCTGGGCGGAAGCAACGCAGGACCTTTTGGCACAATCCGTCATCCATACAAGTCTATGGGAAACAGCGGAATCCGTTAACGGATTCCGCTGTTTTCCAAAAGGGCGGATTGTGACGGAAGGAAAAAAATGCAAGTGTGAAAGTACCCTTAGGGTCCCACTCAGAAGTTCACCGTAATGTGGCAGTGGCTTCATACAGTCTGATCAGAATGTTAAACCAAGAACCTCATGTTCAGGAATACACATTTTTTCCTAGCGGCATTAGATCATCTGATGATTTTTGGTTTTGCGGTTCATGTATTTTTTTTTTCTCTATGTTGTGTTATCTACAAGAGTATCGAAAAACATGGACAGAGGCTCACGAATTCTCCCATGTAACTGTTATTTACCAGTTCTGGTGAAGCTGTATTGTACAGCACGAGCTGCAATTACATAATCATTCAATATATTCCCCTCTAAGGAAAGGCCCAGAGGGACGAAAAGGAGCCGTGCCATAAATATAACTAACCCCGTGAGGGGCCGTGTGTATGTAATACCACCCACATTCCCAATTAACATTTCCAGCATGACACCCGGTAGGAGCGGGATTGATGTTGCCCTCTGTCTCCGCTGGGTTTAGCTCCGCAATTTATTGTTCTTTTCAGAAGACGAGTAACAGGTTTTGGCCCTGGATCAGCACACTTGTTTTTAATTTTGTGCACTTGATTGTTCAAGAAACGCACCTTTCACTTCACGCAGGGGGTTAATGCTGCTATACACGTGCTTTATACAAAACAGTTATCCACAGACACAAGGTAAAATCACACCCCAGTTGCAATATCCAGGCAAAAAAAAAGGAAACGAGAGAAATCAATAGTGTGTGCACGCTTAAGGCCAAGTTCAGACACGTGGAGAAGTTGGACAAGTCAAGTTTGCAAATTGAGGGACATGACTGGCCCCGTGTGCTGCAAGACCGACCGAGAGCCTGTTGCTTTCTATATATACGGTGTAATGTGTAATTTCCCCGGTAGGAGACATTGTAGAGCAGATGAGCTGCCAGATGTTTTAATTTTAATTGTTATATAGCGCTATCATATTTCACAGCGCTTGGTTCCCATACGTCTGGTGAAAACCAGTAGATGTTTGTCTATAGAGTATGGGAGGGAACCGGAGTACTGGGGAGAACATACAAAGTCCTTGTGGATATGGTCATTGCTGGGATAATCCAGGACCACAGCGCTGAAAAGCTATAGAGCCAAAAGCAACCACTGAGCCATCATGCTGAAGTCCTGCTGTAGGGCAATAGTGCCAACCACTAAGCCATCATGCTTGGGATCCTGTTTCATGGAGCTAACCACTAAGCCAACATGTTGAGATCTTGCTGCAAGGTGCTATCCATGGTGCGAGCCACGTTGAGGTCCTGTTGCAAGGTGCTAACCACTGAGCCAACATGTTGAGGTCCTGTTGAAAGATGCTAACCACTGAGTCATGTTGAGTTCCTGTTGCAAGATGCTAACCACTGAGCCATGTTGAGGTCCTGTTGCAAAGTGCTAACCACTGAGCCATCATACTAAGGTCCTACTGTAATATAACACTAACCACTCAGCCATCGTGCTTGGGTCCTGCTGTGATTTAACAGTGCCAACTACTGAGGCACAGGGCTGAGGTCCTGCTATAACAAACAGTGCTAATCACTGAGCAATCTTGCAGGGGTCATGTTGCAATACAACAGTGCTAACCACTGAGCCATCATGCTGGGGTCATGTTGCAAGGCAAAGGTGCCAACCATTGAGCCACTGTGCAACCATTATAGCTGATCTACAGGGTTCCCAGCAGCAGAAGAGCCAGTCATCAGCTTATCATTGGAAGCACTTCTATAAAATAGGAAAGGTGTAAGACGGATATCCTCATTATTATAGGTGCATAAGAAAACATATTTCACCTTTACATAAGAGCGAGACGGAGGATTCAGGTCAATTGTCACCCACGATTTCCATCTGGTAAAGTCAAGTCAGTGAGAAGTAGACTGATCTAAAAAGAAAGGGCTCTGCCCATGTTTACACTCTGAAATAAATTAGTATAAAAGCTAAAGAACCAATTAACAATACAGATCAGACAGACGACTGCAGGAGAACATGTCAGCACACATATGGCAGACAGATAAATTATGGACGTCAAGATTACTTTTTGGCAAAGACTGAGCCAAGTGTTTAAGCCAATTTAGCAATCTGTCATTAATAATATAAACATTAAAATATGAAGAATGAAACTTCAATCAAGCATTAGATTTCTACTCCATTGATATGTCTAGACCTAACAAGTGAGCACGCATTGAAGGGTTGAAGCTGGTTGTGGTCCTCTTCTGCCCAATTTATCCACTACCCTTGTTATGGACACATCCCTTACCCGTCTGTGTTGCCCTAGGCACGAAGAGGCAGCTGCTGATTCAGAAGAGACAAGATGGATATAAAAAAAAAAGGATCACTGACACAAAGAGTTAACACAATGTGGAGAAATGCTTTAATGTTCCACCTGACGCTGGTAACGAATTGTGACAGGTTCACTTAGCAGTACAAGACTAAAATATACAGTCATGGCCGAAAGTGTTGGCATCCTTAAAATTGTTCTAGAAAATGAAGTATTTCTCCTAGTAAATTATTGCATGTTTTGTTATACAGAAATTTAGTTATTGTCTGTGTATTCGAACAATACAAAAAGAAGAAAAAAATTGGGCTTAATTTCATATAAAATCCCAAACGTGTTGGCACCTTTCCAGTATTGTGCGTAAACAACTTTGTTTCAAGCATGTAACATTCGTTCAAGCTCACCTGTGTCAAGTAACAGTTTGGGCAATATGAAAATTACACCAGAAAGTAGATAAAAAGGGGAGAAGTTTACTCAATCTTTGCATTGTGTGTCTGTGTGTTCCACACGAAGCATGAAGTTGGAGGAGATGGAAGAAAAGGATCTATGCGCTGCCAGAAGAAGATAATTTCAGTTTCTCGACACACTAAGCATGAAGAGCAGAACTGTCTATGAACTTAAGAACCAAAATTGTTGAAAAATATCAACAAATCTTCAGAGATCTTGATGTTCCTTTGTCCACAGTGTACAACTAGAGTTGAGCGAGTACCTAGATATTCGTACTCGCTATACTCATGAGTACTGTCCAATACTGGCGTATTCATTCTGAATAGCGTGTGCAATGCAAATCAATGGGAAATACTAGCAAAGTAATGAGTAGGCCGAATGCCGCACTATTTGCTACTCTCACGAATAGTACGGCATTCAGGTTACTCATTACTTTGCGAGTTTTTTCCCATTGACCTGCATTACACACGCTATTTGGAATAAATATGTGAGTAGTAGACAGTACTCGTTATGAGTATAGTGAGTACGAATAGGTGCTCGTTCAACTCTATGGACAACATAATCAAAAAGTTTACAACCCATGATACTGTAGCTAATCTCCCTGGTTGTGGACAGCAGAGAAAAATTGATGAAACATTGCAATGCAGGATAGTCCAGATGGTGGATAAGCGACGCAAATTAAAATTTCCAAAAAAATTCAAGCCATCCTGCAGGCTCAGGGTGTATCAGTGTCAGCATGAACTATCCATCCACATTTGAAAAAAATGAAACACTGTGGCAGGAGACCCAGGAGGACCCGACTGCTAACACATGCATTAAAAAGCTAGACTGCAGTTTGCCAAAAATGTACATGAGTAACCAAAATCCTTTTACGAAAGAGTCTTGTGGACAGATGAGACCAAGATAGAGCTTTTTGGTAAAGCACATCATTCTGTTTACTGAAAACAGAATGAGGCCTACAAGGAAAAGAACACTGAACCTCCACCATATTTGACTGTAGGTGCTAAGATGTTTTGGGGTTGTTTTGCTGCCTCTGGCACTAGGTGCCTTCAAGGCACCATGAAATCTGATAATTACCAAATAATTTTGGGTGGCAATACAGTTCTCCGGGTCAGAAAGCTGGATTGCCCAGTGTCCAGGGTCAGAAGCCCCTAGAAATGGATGGAAAAGCGCTGGAGAGATCTGAAGTGAAAGCAATGAGTCCGGATCTAAATCCCATTGACGCCTGTGGAAAGATCTTAAAATTACTGTTGGGAGAAGTCGCCTTCAAATATGAGAAACCTGGAGCATTTTGCAAAAGAAAAATCTAAAATTCCAGTTGAGGATTACTGTGTTATCTCTAGGCTATATACAGCGATGTTACCTAGATACCTTGACAAATCCCCTAGGAAAGCCAGAGAAAAAAGTGGGAGAGGGACTTAGGCCTTATGACAGATGAACAATGGGATGAGGTCTTGTCTCAGACTCCGATCCTGGCTGTCTCTGAAAGTCAACAACTGTTGCAGTTATTTCTACTGTATATAGTTTACAGGACACCTAGTCTATTGCATAATATGGGTATCCGGACAGATGAGAACTTAGTCCTAGGTGCGGGCTGGAAAATGCTAAATCTGTTGCCTATGATGTGGTCCTGTGGGAATATCGAGGAATACTTGAAGGCAGTATTAGCTCTGATTGTGCAAGTTTTCAGCACACAATTGCAGCCAAGGCCTGCCACGTACATTCTTGGTCTCCTGGAGGGGTGGGGGGGGGAGCGTTAGGCTTGAGCTCAGGCCAAGAAAAACTGTTAGCCTACCACTGGCTGGACCAGACTCCTCCAGCTATTGGGGACCTTAGGGGGAGAGTTAACACTCTACTTCGCTTGCAGAGGGGGGGGGGTGTACCTTAAAAGACATGCAATGAGAAAATTCTATAAGATTTGGGGGACGTGGTTGGATACTCTGGGTCTTCCTTCCCCGGCACTATTGAAAGACAGTATAGGGGGGGGGGGGTTCAGGTCCTTCTCCTTATAACTGTTTAATGATTTACTGGACTAGGGTGGTTTTACGTATTTCCGAAACACATAGTGGCTTGGGAGGATGTGGCGTATTTACGACATGGGTAGTACACCGAAATGAAACATCTACCCGATGGCATGTATTGATGACGGGTGTGGACTGCAGGTGCACTATTTATTTTATTGTATAATTTACATGTTTTTGTGATCGATGATGGTCTTATTGCTTTCTCCTTAGTATTCTTTCGGGGAAAGGGACTGTTATGGGTGTTGTGTGTTTTTGGTGGTTAATAAAAATGAACCAGATCTAAAAAAGAAATGTTCATATTGAAGTGGTGGGGAGTTGTCGTCATTTTCCATGACTTGTAATGTTTTTGTTTTTCCATTGATGGAGCTATGAAATTGCTTATTTTTTCTGGAGCGAGACAACAGTTATTGATACCATACTGATTGCTTGTTAATTTTTTTTCTGAGTATTGCAAAAAAAACCCCCCAAAGAACAACAAAAAAAACCAACTTAATTTTAATTAATTTTGTCATTCCTGAATATATTTTGTTTACAGATTGGGTGGATTATTTTTAGATTTTGATAGATCGGACTTTTCTAAATGCGACAATTCCACAAACACTACTAACAAAAAGTTAAGGATAGCAACCACTAAAGGACTCAGTTCTTTTAAACAATTTTTCGGCTTTGAAGTGAAATTTCAGGATGATCCTAAAATGCCCTCTAATCTTTTCATATGGACTTGATGTTAACTTCTCTACACTTTGGGATGCTCATGTCCAATTGTTCAATATTTCAGTACATTTTGCACAACTTACCGTTCTCCAACCACGAGCCTAATGCAAAATTCACAACAGGCGTTTGATCCATGAATCGCCCAATACATTTCAGGGTGCAATTAGAATTGGTATTTAAACAGTCCTCATCACGCTGTTGACATTTTTGAAATCATGAGACCAAGATTACACTTAACAACTGATCAGCAGTACTGCGCCATTGCGAAGCTTCAAGCAGGATGTTCTCAGATGGCCACTGAGCTTAGAGTGTCACATACACGGTGTGCAGAATTATTCGGCAAATGAGTATTTTGACCACATGATAATTTTATTCATGTTGTCCTACTCCAAGCTGTATAGGCTTGAGAGCCAACTACCAATTAAGTAAATTAGGTTAATGAGGAGGGGTGCGGTGTAATAACATCAACACCCTATATAAGGTGTGCTAAAAATATTATGCAACTTCCTTTCCTTTGGAAAAATGGGTCAGAAGAAAAATATGACTGGCTTTGAAAAGTCCAAAATTGTGCGATGTCTTGCAGAGGGATGCAGCAGTATTGAAATTGCCAAACGTTTAAAGCGTGATCACCGAACAATCAAGCGTTTCATGGCAAATAGCCAACATGGTCGCAAGAAGCGTGTTGGGGCAAAAAAAGGCGCAAAATAACTGCCCATGAATTGAGGAAAATCAAGCGTGAAGCTGCCAAGATGCCATTTGCCACCAGTTTGGCCATATTTCAGAGCTGCAACTTTACTGGAGTATCAAAAAGCACAAGGTGTGCCATACTCAGGGACATGGCCAAGGTAAGGAAGGCTGAAAAACGACCACCTTTGAACAAGAAACATAAGAGAAAACGTCAAGACTGGGCCAAGAAATATCTTAAGACTGATTTTTCAAAGGTTTTATGGACTGACGAAATGAGAGGGACTCTTGAATGGCCAGATGGATGGGCCAGAGGCTTGATCAGTAAAGGGCAGAGAGCTCCACTCTGATGCCAGCAAGGTGGAGGTGGGGTACTGGTATGGGCTGGTATCAAAGATGAACGTGTGGGACCTTTTCAGGTTGAGGATGGAGTGAAGCTCAACTCCCAGACCTACTGCCAGTTTCTGGAAGACAACTTCCTCAAGCAGTGGTACAGGAAGAAGTCGGTATCGTTCAAGAAAAACATGATTTTCATGCAGGACAATGCTCCATCACATGCATCCAACTACTCCACAACGTGGCTGGCCAGTAAAGGTCTAAAAGATGAAAAAATAATGACATGGCCCCCTTGTTCACCTGATCTGAATCCCATAGAGAATTTGTAGTCCCTCAAAATGTGAGATCTACGGGGAGGGAAACAGTACACCTCTCGGAAGTGTCTGGAGGCTGTGGTGGCTGCTGCACGCAATGTTGATCGTAAACAGATCAAGCAACTGACAGAATCTATGGATGGTAGGCTTTTGAGTGTTATCATAAAGAAAGGTGGGTTTTGTTTTTGCATGTCAGAAATGTTTATTTCTAAATTTTGTGCAGTTATATTGGTTTACCTGGTGAAAATAAACAAGTGAGATGGGAATATATTTAATTTTTATTAAGTTGCCTCATAATTCTGCACAGTAATAGTTACCTGCACAAACAGATATCTTCCTAAGAGAGCCAAATCTAAAATAACCCACTCCAACTTCCAAAAATATTAAGCTTTGATATTTACGAGTCTTTTAGGTTGATTGAGAACATAGTTGTTGATCAATAATAAAAAAATCCTCTAAAATACAACTTGCCTAATAATTCTGCACTCAGTGTAGTGTCATCAGAAGGTTGCACAGTGACAGAGACTGGAAGAGTCACAGAAAGGCAGAGATGTCCGCTCCATTGTAAACAATGCCCTTCAGAACCAGATGATGAATGCCACAAAACTTCAGGTAAATTTAATGAGGTGAGAGGACCCCAAGTGTCATATCAGACCATTCAAAACCACTTACCATATTTTTCGGACCATAAGACGCACTTTTTTCCCCCCAAATGTTGGGGGAAAGTGGGGGGTGCGTCTTATGGTCTGACTATAAGGTTGCGGGTGCGGGGAATGAGGGTGCCGCGGTGGAGCGGGTCATCGGCGGCACCAGCAGCCTGCAGCAGCCTGCCGTGACCACGTGGGCCCGCTCATTACATATGCACGCCCATCCTCCCGCCCATCATCTCTCAGCGAAACCGGCGCTGACAGGTGGGCGTGTGCATAATTAGCAGCCGGCCGTGATCACCCCTGGCAACTACAGCCTGGAGTGATCATGTGCGGCTGTATTCACTGCCCCCCGTGCATCATTATCAGCGCGGGGTGCAGTGAATCAGTGTACTCACCCGTCACCGTGTGTGGAGCCGCCCCCCTGCAGCATCGCGTCTTCCTGTCTGTGCCGGCGGTCAGCTGATCTGGACACTAGCTGGTGGATACTAGCGGCACGCACCGCGATGACGTTATCGCGGTGCGCGCCGCTAGTGTCCAGATCAGCTGACCGCCGACACAGACAGGCAGACGCGATGCTGCAGACAACAGTGACGGCTCGACACACGGTGATGGCTCGACACACGGTGACGGCTCCACACAGCGGCGCTGCAGCTGAGACAGAGATTGGTGCTTCAGGGAGTGAGGAAGGGTAAGTATAAAAGTGCATTTTTTTTTTCCTGTGCCACAAGATACACGCCATTTACCAGGATGGGGGTATATCATGAGCAGGATGGATGGGGGCATTTCATGAGCAGGATGGATGGGGGAATACCATGAGCAGGATGGATGGGGGCATTTCATGAGCAGGATGGATGGGGGCATTTCATGAGCAGGATGGATGGGGGCATTTCATGAGCAGGATGGATGGGGGCATTTCATGAGCAGGATGGATGGGGGGCATTTCATGAGCAGGATGGATGGGGGCATACCATGAGCAGGATGGATGGGGGCATACCATGAGCAGGATGGATGGGGGCATATCATGAGCAGGATGGATGGAAGGTATATCATGAGCAGGATGGATGGAAGGTATATCATGAGCAGGATGGATGGAAGGTATATTATTAGCAGGATGGATGGGGCTATATATTTAGCAGGATGGGGGGGGTATATGAGCAGGATCATATACAAGGCAGGAGGATCCTTATCAGAATGGGGTACCTTAGTAGAGAATTTGGGGACATTACCCCCATAACAGTGTCAGAAGCAGATCCTCGCCCCATAACAGTGTGTCATGACCATATTTTTTGGTTAAAATTTTATTTTCCTATTTTCCTCCTCTAAAACCAGGGTGCGTCTTATGGTCAGGTGCGTCTTATAGTCCGAAAAATACGGTACATCAGCGTAGTCTGCATGCTAGAAGACCTCCAAGGGTACCTGGCCGCACCACCAGGCACAGGCATCATTGTCTGGACCGGGACCAGGGGGCCTCAATGCTGTTCCTTGATAAAAGTTAATGTACGTTGAGAAAAAAAAAAAATTATGGCTACCTACGATGTTGAAGACGTAAATTTTATCCAACTCATCGTTTGGTTACATAGGCAGTGCAGAGGAGCCACTTATACTTTATTATATACATCCACTTCCGACATGCGCCATACATGTAAGGCGGATGTCGTGAAGGGGTTAAGGGGAATGTGCCAACAAATTTATACGCTACATTTCTGAAGTTGTGTGAAAAGATGTCCAATTTGCCTTTTTTCATGTTTTTTTTGTGTTGTTCCAATACACACAAATGAAATAACATGTGTTTGACAGAACATGTGTAATTGCAATAATTTTCAGGGAGAAATACTTCAGTTTCTGGAATAATTTCAAAAGGTGACAACACTTTCGGCCAAGACTGTACATTAAGTTGGCTGAGGCATCAAATGCCATTTACAAATCCTACCAGTGAAATAGTAGCCGCACTTCTAGACATCTTTTGACCTGTGACAAACATTCAGAAGTTTTTATTGCCTACCGATTGCTAACACAGGCAGAAGCCCTCAACTGAAGGCTGCTGTTCTCCGGGAAAACTTTATAAAAGCGCAGTTACTTTTTAAAAGAAACACTAAAGTGCAGAGCCAGCAACAGCAGTATGTCATACACAATTGGCGCCAGCCATCCAGCAGCAGTACACCCTTATGGCCGGGAACACCCTTCACCAGCTCCCACTGAAGGGAAGTTGACTTTTGCAGCGCCCTTCCCAGGTGCCAAAAGCAGGGTGGTTGATGGCTGGGCACACTGGCCACAGATGGATCAGACTAACCAAAAATAGTATAAATGAGGGCAGAGTAACACCTAACAAATAAGTTAAGGGAGAATTAGTTAGAGGCAAATGATCAGACAGCAAGCGTCAGAACTAGAGCCAGAGCTTAACCCTAGAAACTCTCCCCTAAAAGGCTACCAACCAGACCACCAAAGTGACGCTGAAAATGATCAACAGTAGGCATGAGGAAAGGCCTGGCTTAAATATCCCTCTCACAGATCACATGAAAACTGAGGAAACACACATTCTCCAACCTCCTACCGGACAGAGAACAGGGCGGAGAGGAGGGAACGTCCCATCACACACCTGAGCCAGGAGACACAGTGTCCAAAGTTTTCTGGAAACAACTGATGCTGGGAAATCCAGCATCCCGGGACTCCAGAACAGCACAAGCGCTGGAAGGGACGACATCCTGCCCACCCACCACACCAGTACCCGACGTAGGACCCCGGGAAAGAAGGGTATGGGCTAGCAGCCTGTGCCACCGCATCTCCTCTTTTTAAATCTGTGTATTTTCCTGAGGAAGAAGAGAGGATATCTCTTCGAAATGCGTAGAATAAACAATCACCATTGCTTTTATAATTTGGAGTGATTCTTTTAACAGCAGCGTGGAGTATACCACAATTTTCCTGGTTTTTGTATCGCTTCTACCACATCTCCTTAGGCAGGACCCCACAAACCGAGAGAGACAGCATCTTGGCCACCCACCACACCAAGACAGGACCCAGGAACAAAGGGCACGGCAGAAGCCTGTGCTAAGGACGTGCCCTCGCCGCAAGCAGAGTGATAGGAGACTACCCACTGGAGAAACAAGGGAGAAGGCGGTAAGACCGCACTCGTTCTCTCAGCTGCCTGACATATATGCAATACGAATGCTTATCAGTTTCACCTGGAGAAACACTTTAAGAGGTGGGGGGGTTGTATGGATGTGGCAACTACAACGTGCATCTTTCACTTTGGAAGACTCAGCAATCAGCAATGAGCAGACACCATGCAATGCTTCATTTGTCCTGTGGGGGCACTGCAGGGAAATTTAACAATTGCGACACAGGTCTACTGCAGATTACAGCTGAGCATTGGGACCATCCCAATAAAAAAAAACAAAAAACAAACAAACCCCAAAACACTATTCAACATAGACAGTCCCGTTAAATGTATACAGTCTCAAAATTTAAATTCCTTTTATGACACTATTTTCCCCCATCCTCCCCAATGTATCGTCTGTCACCATCAATGTTCGCGACTTGCGGTTGGAACCAAGGTGTGTTGAATTCCTTTCAATAACCTTCAATGAATTTCATCGCTGTATGAATGTAAAGCATGAAATAAATGTGAATTTGTTTTGGTGATCGCGGTCACATACCTCACTTATACGTCAAAGGATTTGTGTAGGCAGCGGCGTGTCATTCTCTAGGCAGGCAAGGTGTTATTTTAACATTTAGTACTGTATGTATGAAATAAAACAGGAGCATTGGGTTTATTCTCCCTATTACATAACTGCGGTTACGGGCACACAAAAAAATATATATAAAAACAACGACGACGACAGCCTACTTGTAACAATCACGACCTGACTAAACTATTGTCCGATGGTTTTCCCTTTTTTACTAACGTCAACACTTTTTCAGATGGAATCAGACAGATTAGGGAACGGGTCGGGATCTATCAGCCATCTACAAGACAAGTTTAAACAACCAGCTAAATATTAAATCAATAGAAAAAAGAAAAAACCTAAATCTTTTATTGTTATCCAATTCAAACAGTCTGGACGCTGTGATCTGCGAGTACAAAGAAGATCACATGAAGAATTCTCAATATTGTTTTAAATATGATTTTTACAGTGTAGAAACAAATGATAAATGACTAATCCAAATAGAATTTCCTTCATAATAATTAAAAAAAAATAAAATTCTCTTTGAAACCAAAGTACTGAAAACCTGGTTGTGCCATGTGTATATTGTATGTCTGGAGCATTTCCTTCTTATGTCCTTTCTACGTCACATGAATAGACCCAGGCTTTATCTCTGTAGTGACATGACATTTTACAGGCTGAAAAGGAAGATATCATTTTTTTTTTTTAAAAAATAATTTGACCTTCACGTAGGACATTTTACGAGGGGCTGCTGATAATTCTTTGGCTTTACCCAGAAAGAAACAAGATAGGATGATGAAACTTTACATTTATTCCACATAGTTTCCACTGATGTCAACCACTGATGTCAACACAGTTCTTACATCGGTATTCCAAGTTCTCTAAGCCTAGGAAAAAGAAGGATTTCGGTTGTACCTCAAACCAGGCATGGCATCAGAAATGGTGTGAAATTTGGTATCCTTTAGGTGTTTCTTCAGGATTGGAAACAGATGATCGTCGGAGGGAGCTAAATCTAGTGAATAAGGTGGGTAAGCCAACCAGCTGAAAGCCCAGCTCTGCCAGTTTTGCCGTGGTCACTTGTGCAGTGTGAGCAGAGGCGTTGTCTTGCAGGAACAAGATTCCTTTGACAGCTTGCTGCGCCTTTTGGCCTTCAGAGCTACCTTCAATTGGTCCAAAAGTTCAATGTAATACCTTGCATTGATGGTGGAACCCTTTTGAAGGTAGTTCACTAGAAGCACACCCTCCTTATCCCAGAACACCCACGCCATCACCTTAGTGGCTGATTTTTGCATCCTGAACTTTTCTGGATGAAGAGAACCACTGTGCCTCCACTCTTGACTGCTCCTTGTTTTCAGGGTCAAACATATAAATCCAGGTCTCATCCATAGTGACCAGTTGATTCAAGAAGTTCTTATCAGTCCAGAATTGCTGACAAATGGACCGGGAAGTTTTCACTCTCTTGCTTCTCTGATCTGTCGTCAAACATTTGGGGACCCACTTTGCAGATAGCTTCCTCATGTCTAAATGTTCATGGATAATGACACAAACACATTCACGGGAAATCAAATCCCCATAATATATGCTATTACTTTAGCTGAAATTCGCAGATTCTCCGGTATGAGATTGCTGTGCACAGCATCGACGATCTCCAGAACAACCACTCTTCGTCGCCCAGGACGTTCCTCATCATTGGTGCTAAAGTGGCCAGTTTTAAATTTGGCAACCCAGTTCTTAATTGTGGAATATGAAGGGCATTGATCCCCAAATATCTGCGACATATTACCATGACTATCTTTTGCGGACTTTTCTTGCATAAACAAGAAATTTATCACTCCATTGCTCTCAGTTGCTGTGAATATCGCATTAGACTCCACCAATTTGTTTTCCCGCGTGTGTAAAACACTGTTGCCATAAGCAACAAACACAAAATTTTGAAAATGGATATTAGACACATAAGGATTTTATGTGATGTAACATTCATTACCATAGAAACAAAAAATGATCACAAAGCCAAAGATATATCAGCAGCCCTTCGTAACAGATCATCCTAGGTGGTGGATAAAAGCTGACATAGCGGTGCGCCCTTTGGGCCTCTTACAGCCAGCAATTTTATTTTGTACAGTCATCAACCATCTCGGCAGAGTCAAGATTGCTTCCTCCATGTCAAGAAAAGGAGGAGTGGTGGAAAGTCAAAAGGTAAAGAGAGGCAAGTACTAATGTGACCACCAAATACCAACAGAATGAGGATCTCCAAATGTTGCCGTGTAGTGAGTACACGAAGTGGAGAGGTGGCCGAGCATGCTCATGACTATCTTTATTGTGGCTTTATAGGAATAGTGACATTCTCTGCCTTTGCAGCAACTTACAACCTGCAAAATAGAAAGCTACAGTTAGGTCCAGAAATATTTGGACAGTGACACAATTTTCGCGAGTTGGGCTCTGCATGCCACCACATTGGATTTGAAATGAAACCTCTACAACAGAATTCAAGTGCAGATTGTAACGTTTAATTTGAAGGTTTGAACAAAAATATCGGATAGAAATTGTAGGAATTGTACACATTTCTTTACAAACACTCCACATTTTAGGAGGTCAAAAGTAATTGGACAAATAAACCAAACCCAAACAAAATATTTTTATTTTCAATATTTTGTTGCGAATCCTTTGGAGGCAATCACTGCCTTAAGTCTGGAACCCATGGACATCACCAAACGCTGGGTTTCCTCCTTCTTAATGCTTTTCCAGGCCTTTACAGCCGCAGCCTTCAGGTCTTGCTTGTTTGTGGGTCTTTCCGTCTTAAGTCTGGATTTGAGCAAGTGAAATGCATGCTCAATTGGGTTAAGATCTGGTGATTGACTTGGCCATTGCAGAATGTTCCACTTTTTTGCACTCATGAACTCCTGGGTAGCTTTGGCTGTATGCTTGGGGTCATTGTCCATCTGTACTATGAAGCGCCGTCCGATCAACTTTGTGGCATTTGGCTGAATCTGGGCTGAAAGTATATCCCGGTACACTTCAGAATTCATCCGGCTACTCTTGTCTGCTGTTATGTCATCAATAAACACAAGTGACCCAGGGCCATTGAAAGCCATGCATGCCCATGCCATCACGTTGCCTCCACCATGTTTTACAGAGGATGTGGTGTGCCTTGGATCATGTGCCGTTCCCTTTCTTTTCCAAACTTTTTTCTTCCCATCATTCTGGTACACGTTGATCTTTGTCTCATCTGTCCATAGAATACTTTTCCAGAACTGAGCTAGCTTCATGAGGTGTTTTTCAGCAAATTTAACTCTGGCCTGTCTATTTTTGGAATTGATGAATGGTTTGCATCTAGATGTGAACCCTTTGTATTTACTTTCATGGAGTCTTCTCTTTACTGTTGACTTAGAGACAGATACACCTACTTCACTGAGAGTGTTCTGGACTTCAGTTGATGTTGTGAACGGGTTCTTCTTCACCAAAGAAAGTATGCGGCGATCATCCACCACTGTTGTCATCCGTGGACGCCCAGGCCTTTTTGAGTTCCCAAGCTCACCAGTCAATTCCTTTTTTCTCAGAATGTACCCGACTGTTGATTTTGCTACTCCAAGCATGTCTGCTATCGCTCTGATGGATTTTTTCTTTTTTTTCAGCCTCAGGATGTTCTGCTTCACCTCAATTGAGAGTTCCTTAGACCGCATGTTGTCTGGTCACAGCAACAGCTTCCAAATGCAAAACCACACACCTGTAATCAACCCCAGACCTTTTAACTACTTCATTGATTACAGGTTAACGAGGGAGACGCCTTCAGAGTTAATTGCAGCCCTTAGAGTCCCTTGTCCAATTACTTTTGGTCCCTTGAAAAGAGGAGGCTATGCATTACAGAGCTATGATTCCTAAACCCTTTCTCCGATTTGGATGTGAAAACTCTCATATTGCAGCTGGGAGTGTGCACTTTCAGCCCATATTATATATATAATTGTATTTCTGAACATGTTTTTGTAAACAGCTAAAATAACAAAACTTGTGTCACTGTCCAAATATTTCTGGACCTAACTGTATAAGTAGAAGGCGGCGAAATAGGTGACGTCCGGGTGGTTGGAGTCCTGAAAGTGCAGCCGACACATATACAACTAGTAGCATGAATAAGTTCTTTGAACAACTTTTTTTTTTTTTTTAGGTGGACAACTGCTTTAAAGAAAAAGTTCAGTCACTGAAAAGTAATTCCTCCGTGACCGCATAGATCCCGGTCTTGGGGAGGAAGCAAGGAAAAATCCTGTTCATCAAGAGGTTTTCGACAAGTAATGTGCACTTCCATGGGTTGGGGACTAGAGTAAGATGTTGGACATAAGGAACAGCACGGGCCGCCGTGAACAGCACAGCCCTGCCCATTTTTGTAGAGCTGGCCGAAATTTGTGTAAAATTACCAATAGTTATAAAGTTTTCACGCAACTCAGAGTTGTGCCAAAATTTTGCGTTTTTTTTTTTTTTTAAAAGGCAATTTATGCTACAATTCTGTTAAAATAGCTTTGATGAATCTGGGCCATAATCCTATTTCTCTTGAGACAATAAGACTTACCTATTCAGTATGGTCTACCACTGTCTCGTCCCCATAAATTTACCTCACAGAGCAGCTCGGTCAGTGGAAATATCATTTGCGTAGTGTGATACAATACTGCATACTACTTTTTTTTTTTTTCATCGTTGTTTCATCAAGTACATGCTAGGGTTCATGTGCAAGTAACTGCACATATAAACCATATACGAAACTGGTCAGAAATTATAAAATTAAAAAAAAAAAAAAAGACGGACATTCTGAGAAAACATTACTCATCGGATCCCCAGGAGTCGGACTTGATGGTACATTAACAACAATTATAATAACAGGAATAAACAGTTGACTACGTTCTGGCGGCTCAACTCTGAGAACGCAAAACATTATCAATAGTCAATTCGCAAGATGTCCACTACTTCCTATTGTACAGTGGAACCTTTGTTTACGAGAACAATCCGTTCTGGGAGTGTGCTTGTTAACCAAGTTACTCGTCTAGCAAAGCAAAATTTACCATAGGAAATAATGCAAGCTCAGACAATTCGTTCCACAACTTGTGCAATGTCCCATCCTGGTCCCCTATTGTGCCATTCCACACACGCACAAACACACACAAATACGCACACACACATATTATGCTCACCTTACCTTCCGTTTCCTCGCCGGCCTCCTGGTTCTTGTAGTCCGCCGGTACAGGATGTGTATCAAGTAACCACCGCGACCGATGCCGGAGCTTCCGCTGTTAGTGCGCTGACATCAAAGGCATGAGCCACTTGCCTCCGATTGGTCAGTGCGCTGTCTTTGAGAAGCGGCTGACAGCGGAAGTTCGTCTATCGTTGCGATGGTTACCCGATACACATCCTGTACCGGCGGACTACAAGAACCGGGAGGCCGGCGAGGGAACGGAAGGTAAGGTGATGAGCATAATGTGTGTGTGCGCATGTGTGTTTGTGCGTGTGTGCGGACAGCAATAGCAGGTCAGAGCGCGGTGGATGTACGGAACCGGAAGTGTGTGCAGTGAGTATTTGCTCGTACAGCAAAGCTTGCTCGTAAACTGAGTTACAAATTTACAGCAAGCTTTGCTCGTATACCGAAATACTCGCACATCAAGTTGCTTGTAAACCGACGTTCCACTGTATATTCCACACTAAAATAATTTACCAATTCATAAATATTTTCAAAGTGATAGAGTATAGAGATGACTCTACTTTAGGAAAAGTTCCATACCTTTCACTGGTCTCTACAAAAAGGTATTTACGCACATCATCCTCTAAACCAGTGATCCCCAACTCCAGTCCTCAAGAGCCACCAACACTTCATGTTTTCAGGACTTCCATAGTATTGCACAGGTGATGGAACTATCACCTGTGTAGCTAATTAAATCATTACCTAGGAAATCCTGAATACATGCAGAGTTTGTGGCTCGAGGACTGGAGTTGGGGGAATACCGATGTAGATGCTGGTGAACCCAACAAGTTTTCCCAGTCAAATCTGGTAGCTCCCTTCTTTTAACCGCTTCAAGGCTAATGAATTCTGAAAGACCTAAAAAGAAGTAATATAAAACAGAAGATACGCGCAGCAATGTTGTTTTGACATTGCTGGGCATTATGTTCATTTTCTAGGGTACTTTTACAACACTTTTTCAGATGGATTCTGGGCAGGCTCCTCCTGAAAAAGACATTCTTCTGGACATGCCTAATAGTTTTTTTTAACAATTGTTTTTAGCAAAAGTGGGTGGAAATAAATAGTTGTCTCAAAAAAATTAAAGTAACTACAGTATGAAATCACATCGAATTTTGAGGACCAAAAACGTTAAATGGAAAATCTTTACTGATAAAAATTGTGCAATTTGTTTGAACAAACTGAGGTATCAAAGGTCAATGGACATCAAAATCATCACTCGACCGATGGCTAAAAATCATTGTAATCACAGGTGGTTGCAATCTCCGTAAATTTTATAAAAATCAAAAAGGTGTCTCCGTGTGTCCGAATCCCATGTGTCGGCAGGCACTCCCGACAACATCTAGGCATGCTCCTGACAAGACGGTGGATTGTGTTCTGGGGCATCTCCTACCAGGCTTGGATGAGCCTATGTATCTACTTGATAGCATCAGATGGACTAATACATAATGTCCTAAATATTCTCAACTAGATTCAGGTCTGGTGCTCTGGTGAACATTAGGGCCAGGTGTGAGGCAAATCCCGGGATATGAAGATGAATTATGACTCCAGTCATAATCCCTCATCACTCCCTGGCAGTGCCCCCTCCCTTCTTGTTCTCAGTGTTCCACTTACACCTCCATGGCCATGTCCTGTGATATGGAGATGAGGTGGTGTGGGAACAATGGACACAGGATGACTCCCTGCCGTCACCCTGTAGTAGGAGCTGCTAGCTAGTTAGCAAGGCTATGGAAATAGCCAGACAGAACGACTCCAGTAAAAAATGGTTCATATCTCGCAAGCCATATTTCCGATAAATATGGCAACCATAAAGATGGTGTCTCTGCATGCGGACGATGCCGGCACACCCTTTTTATGGGAGCAGGACATTGGGAAATGCCCCAGGCGTGATATCAGCCAATGGGGAACTGGCAGACAGGTCATGAGTCCCCTCGTTCTGTAGCTAAATTCATAACTGTCACAATGAGAGCATTGGCGTCCGCCTACGACGCTCCCAGGCAAAGTTATAGCCAAAATCCCCTTTCTGGATAATTCTGACTAAAAGCGGGGGGGAGTGGCAGTGCTCCCTCTGAGGTCACTAAGGTAGGAGGGGACCTGGATCTGCCCAGGTTGATAACCCTACTTCGGCCAATTTCCAGTGTTCTTTCGCTGGGGGCACGTGTAGGAAACATCTGTGGGAAGGATCCTAGAAACCTGGGTACAGCGCCCCCCTGTGGCCAGACGCAACAAGGTAACTGCTGGAACTGTGTATGCCTGTTTGTAACCCATGCTTTGATTGTAACTGTACTCTGACATATGTATATTCTGTAGATTCCCTATTGTATATATTGTAGTTTCTAGTGTGCTTTAGGCTGATTAAATTATATAATTAATCTTGGGCTGTTCTGTTATCTCGATCTTGAATCCCACGTCTGTGTGTTCGGCTAATAGTTACCGTGAAGCGGTTGGTGGCAGAGAGTTGTGCCAAGGATTATTGTGGGGAGGCCAGTGAGATTCGGGAAGATATTATATATTCCGCCCGCGGAGGTCGGGGGAATATATACCCTACTCTCACCGGGGACCCTTCAATAATCGGCATAAGTAGTATAGCGGCCTCCTTGCTTATTGTCGGGCAATTCCATAATTGGCCTGACTATAAGAGGGGCGCTAGAGAGCGCGTCACGTGCTCTGTCTGTCGGTCGGGAGGTATAAAGGAGGGGTGACCCCACTTGTTACCCCCCGATTGTGACGTACTGGTAGCCAGCGCGGGGGATTTCTGAGTGACCCCCCCGGTGGTTTGTGACATATTGGTGGCATAGCGGTGGGATCGAGATAATAGTGTGTGTGAGTGTGAGACCCATACTCCCAGACACTAAAGACTGCCTGCAGCAGCTGTGGCTGCTGGGGTCTTCAGACTAGCTCAACACTAGAGTGTCAGAGTGCAGATACTGTAAGGTGTGTGGAGGCATCAGGTGTCAGTTCTGTGTCAGTGACCAAAAGTCTGCAAGAATGGCTGATGGCACCAGGAGCAGAGCTATGCAACTGGCCAATGCTAAGGCAGGAGCCGAAGAGAGGGAGGACGGTGCTGTGGACAGCAATGAGGAGGTTGCCCACGAGTCCTCCAGGAGCTCGACGCCAGAAAACCGTTCTGCCGAGGACATTGCACAACCTGGCAATTATGGACAAGATGAGGAGCAGCTCACCCAAGGTTCCTCAACGAGCCAGATGCCAGCCCTCCGCTCTGAAAGGGACAGTGAATCGCCTAGCTCTGCAGCGTGCCGCAGATCACCACGTGCCATTCCACCGAGCCTGGGAGGCTCGGATAGCCTTCTTCAAATGGCTATGGCCCTTCTCCAGGCTGGAGACCAGAAGGGCTACAAGGAACTCCTGGCAGAGCGCAGGGCAGAGCGGCAGGCAGCGCGTGACGCTGAGGCTGCGGAGCGGCACGCAGAGCGTGAGGCTGCGGAGCGAGAGCGGCAGGCAGCGCGTGAAGAGCGAGAGCGAGAGCGACAGGCAGACCGTGACTACCAGCTGCAGCTAGCTCAGCTCCGGCCCTCATCAGCCACACGTGACCTTCGAGACACCAAACTTCCAAAGGTCCGTGTTGAGGACTTCCCAGTGCTGGAGAAGGATGGAGACTTGGACTCTTTCTTGACTGCTTTTGAACGGACTTGCTTGCAGCACCATCTGGACAAGGACCAGTGGGCCAGATACCTGACCCCCCGTTTGGGGGGTAAGGCCCTGGATGTCCTTGGGGACTTGCCTGCTGGGGCAGATCAGGGCTACGACACCATCAAGCGGGCCCTGATCCAACAGTACAACCTCACTCCAGAGTCCTACCGCAAGAAGTTCCGGAGCCTACAGAAGGGACCAAAGGACTCCTGGGCTGACCACCGGCGGGCACTTGCCCGAGCTGCCGACCACTGGACCCAAGGCCTGCAGCTTTCCACCGGACCGGAGATCCTGGACTTGTTCATCACGGAGCAACTCTTGTGGAACTGCCCTGAGGATCTCCGCCAGTTCATCCGAGACCAGAAGCCAAAGGGGTCCACGGCTACAGCTGCCCTTGCCGATGACTACACCAACAACCGGGCTCCTGAAGCCAGGAGAGCAGCCACCAGCAGCACCTGGAGAGGGGGTAAGATGAACTCTGCGACTGCCCCACCTGCCCCTAGACTGCAGGGGGTGTCCCCCTCAACTCCCCTCTCCAGGCCCGTGGCAGAACCAAGACGGTGCCACCAGTGCAACCTACCTGGACACTTCAAGGCCATGTGGCCTCAGCGTCCCAAGGCCCCGGCTCCGTCCCCGTCCCAAGGGCCGCCCAAGGTGTATTGTGTGGGTGGGGGTGGTGGTAGGTCCCTGGACAGCTTCCAACCTGTCACCGTCGGCCGGTCTGTGACCATAGGACTGCGAGACAGCGCCTCGGAGGTGACTCTGGTGCGGCCTGAGATGGTGTCCCCCCAAGACTTGATCCCTGGAAAAACCCTCGCTGTCTCCGGGATTGGAGGCACTGACCCGGCGCTGCCTGTTGCTGACATTTATGTGGACTGGGGCGCAGGGCGAGGGGTGAGGGAGGTGGGGGTAACTGATCGGATCCCTGCAAACGTGCTACTTGGGACAGATTTGGGGCAGATAACCTCCCAGTTCGGGCCCCAACCAAGGGCTGAACCTTCAGCCAGTACTGACATGACTCCTGACAATGTTAATGTGTTATCTATGAATGATGTAAGGGAGGAGGGAGTGAACTCTGATATTTCAGCTTGCACAGACACCATAGACACACACGCAGCTTCAGCTGTGACAGGAGGGGAGGGGGTCAGAGAAAGGTGTGACAATGCCTCTACAAGTAACCAGCCTGTGAGCTGGGATCTGTTGCCCTCTGCAGGGATAAGCAGAGAGCAGGGTGCTGCAGGGGGAGGACCAGTGTGTGGGGTGGGGGCCACCACAGCAAATGTGGGGTCCCCAGAGATTTCACAGCGGGGTTCTGTTGCTGCAGGAGGGGAACAGGCAGGTGAGATTGGGGCCGGTCCAGGAGCGGAAGTGCTCCCAGGTAAGATCTCGGTGCATGGTTCCCCCACAACCGGGGTGTCAGGAAGCCAGGTAGGTCTGCCTGAACCGGCGACTTGGTCAGGAACGGAGGAGGAGCAGGCACGACCCACGGTCGCAGCGGCTGTGGCCGCTGTCACCCGCAGTGGGAGTGCTGGAAGCCAAGGGGCCTCCCGGAGGTCCGATAGCTCTTCCCCTTCTGACCAAGTGGCAGCCGAGTCAGGTGGAGGCCAGGACACAGGTCCCGGGGTACTGACTGAAGATGTGACAGTCTCGTCGATTCTGGCCACATCTAGTCAGGGGTTTCAGGCAGCGTTAGAAGCTGACGACAGCCTGAAAGCTCTTAAGGAGCAGGCGGCACAGCCTCCCTCGGACTCGGACCCGGAGCGAGTGGTCTGGGACCAAGGACGGCTGTACCGGGCCACGGTCCAGCAGGGTTCACCGGAGGCGTGGCCCAGGGACCGACAGTTGGTGGTACCCTATCCGTTCCGGACGGAGTTGTTGCGGATCGCACATGAGATTCCGATGGCCGGACACCTAGGGATCGCTAAGACCAAGGCCAGGTTAAACCAGCATTTCTACTGGCCAAAAATGGGGGCCGATGTGGCTGCCTACTGCCGTTCGTGTGAAACCTGTCAGAGAGTGGGGAAGGCGGGGCCACGCCCCAAAGCCCCACTGGTATCTCTGCCAATCATCGATGAGCCTTTCAGGAGGGTGGCTGTGGATCTGGTCGGCCCGCTGGCCATCCCCAGCAGCTCCGGGAAACGCTTCATACTGACGGTAGTGGACTATGCCACCCGGTACCCAGAAGCAGTGGCCTTGTCGTCCATTCGGGCTGACAAGGTGGCCACCGCATTGCTGGAGATTTTCTCCCGAGTGGGTTTTCCCCAGGAAATGCTCACTGACCGGGTGACCCAATTCATGTCCCAGCTGATGGAGGCCCTCTGTAAGCAAGTCCAGGTGCGACATCTGGTGGCCAGCCCGTACCATCCACAGACTAATGGCCTGTGCGAGCGGTTCAATGGCACCTTAAAGCAGATGCTTAAGATGTTGGTCGACTCCCATGGGCGTGACTGGGAGCGGTATCTCCCACACCTGTTATTTGCTTACCGGGAGGTTCCACAGGCCTCAACAGGATTCTCACCGTTTGAGCTCCTGTACGGGCGACGTGTGCGGGGCCCCCTGGCTCTGGTGAAAGAGGCTTGGGAAGGGGATTTGGCCACCCCTGGAGTGTCGGTTATCGAGTATGTCATGCGCTTCCGGGACAAAATGCAGGCCTTGACGCAACTGGTACACGACAATATGGCTCAAGCCCAGGCCGATCAGAAGCGTTGGTACGACCAGAACACTTGTGAGAGGACCTACCAAGTGGGTCAAAAGGTGTGGGTACTGGTCCCCGTACCACAGGACAAGCTTCAGGCAGCCTGGGAAGGCCCATACCTCGTGTACCAGCAGCTCAACCCTGTAACGTACCTGGTCACCCTGGACCCTGCCCGTGGAGGGCGGAAGCCCTTCCATGTGAACATGATGAAGGCACATCATGAGCGGGAGGCATGTGCGCTCCCCGTGTGCAACCTGCCCGAGGAGGGAGAAGCGGAAACCCTCTTGGATATGCTAGCCCAGGTTAGGGCAGGCGGATCCATTGAGGATGTGGAGG
The DNA here is from genome assembly GCF_048569485.1 of Anomaloglossus baeobatrachus. Classification (NCBI taxonomy): domain Eukaryota; kingdom Metazoa; phylum Chordata; class Amphibia; order Anura; family Aromobatidae; genus Anomaloglossus; species Anomaloglossus baeobatrachus. The sequence goes on along the minus strand of NC_134353.1, from coordinate 883,658,814 downwards.
TTGGCCACCAGCTCTTGGAGGACCAACGGTCCCAGCTGTGGGCCACCCTACACCCCTTCCGGGGGTTGTTTACCAACCAGCCCGGAAGAACTGACTTGGCTGTCCATCACGTGGACACTGGGGATCATCCCCCGATCCGGCGTTCAGCATATCGGGTCTCCCTGGAGGTGCAGCAACACATGCGCCAGGAGATTGACGAGATGCTGAAGCTGGGGGTGATCCAGGCATCCAACAGCGCTTGGGCCTCGCCTGTAGTCCTCGTCCCTAAGAAGGACCGAACCACTCGGTTCTGCGTGGACTACAGGGGGCTCAATGCGGTCACGGTCGCCGATGCGTACCCAATGCCACGCATCGATGACCTGCTCGATCAGTTGGCCGGGGCTCAGTACCTGACCATCATGGATCTGAGCCGGGGATATTGGCAGATCCCCCTGACTCGCAAGGCCAGGGAACGCTCTGCCTTTATTACCCCATTTGGACTGTACGAGTCCACGGTGATGCCATTCGGGATGAGGAATGCCCCTGCCACTTTCCAGCGGATGGTCAACACCCTGCTCAAGGGACTTGAAGGGTACGCGGCCGCGTACCTGGATGACATTGCCGTCTTCAGTCCCACCTGGGAAGATCACCTAGAGCATCTAGCACAGGTGCTCAGGCGGGTCCACCGGGCAGGTTTGACCATCAAGCCGGGCAAGTGTCAGCTGGCCATGAGCGAGGTCCAGTACCTCGGTCACCGGGTAGGTGGGAGAACCCTGAAGCCCGAGCCTGAGAAAGTGGAAGCCATCGCATCCTGGCCCACCCCCAGGACCAAGAAGCAGGTGATGTCCTTCTTGGGGACCGCTGGGTACTATAGGAGGTTTGTTCCATGCTATAGTAGCCTGGCAAAGCCCTTGACGGACCTCACCAAGAAGAAGCTGCCCTCTGCAGTCGATTGGACAATGGACTGCGAGACAGCCTTCCGGGCCCTAAAGGACGCCCTGTCCAGCCCGCCCGTGCTACAGGCAGCCGACTTCACGCGGCCGTTTGTAGTACAGACCGACGCCAGTGACTTCGGCCTCGGTGCGGTGCTCAGCCAGGTGGACTCTGCGAGCCAAGAGCACCCAGTCTTGTACCTGAGCAGGAAGCTGTTACCAAGGGAAGTTGCCTATTCCACGATGGAGAAGGAGTGCCTGGCCATAGTGTGGGCCCTGCAGCGTCTGCAACCCTATCTATACGGGCGCCACTTCATCGTGGAGACGGACCACAATCCCCTCAGCTGGTTGCACACCGTCTCTGGGACGAATGGGCGATTGTTGCGATGGAGCCTTGCGCTCCAGCAATACAACTTCACCATTCGCCACAAAAGGGGCCGTGACCACGGTAACGCAGACGGGCTGTCCCGACAAGGAGAGGTCGCGGACGGGCGCACGGGGGAACACCGGAGTGTGCTGCCCCCTAGCGCCCTCAAAAGGGGGGAGGTGTGAGGCAAATCCCGGGATATGAAGATGAATTATGACTCCAGTCATAATCCCTCATCACTCCCTGGCAGTGCCCCCTCCCTTCTTGTTCTCAGTGTTCCACTTACACCTCCATGGCCATGTCCTGTGATATGGAGATGAGGTGGTGTGGGAACAATGGACACAGGATGACTCCCTGCCGTCACCCTGTAGTAGGAGCTGCTAGCTAGTTAGCAAGGCTATGGAAATAGCCAGACAGAACGACTCCAGTAAAAAATGGTTCATATCTCGCAAGCCATATTTCCGATAAATATGGCAACCATAAAGATGGTGTCTCTGCATGCGGACGATGCCGGCACACCCTTTTTATGGGAGCAGGACATTGGGAAATGCCCCAGGCGTGATATCAGCCAATGGGGAACTGGCAGACAGGTCATGAGTCCCCTCGTTCTGTAGCTAAATTCATAACTGTCACAATGAGAGCATTGGCGTCCGCCTACGACGCTCCCAGGCAAAGTTATAGCCAAAATCCCCTTTCTGGATAATTCTGACTAAAAGCGGGGGGGAGTGGCAGTGCTCCCTCTGAGGTCACTAAGGTAGGAGGGGACCTGGATCTGCCCAGGTTGATAACCCTACTTCGGCCAATTTCCAGTGTTCTTTCGCTGGGGGCACGTGTAGGAAACATCTGTGGGAAGGATCCTAGAAACCTGGGTACAGCGCCCCCCTGTGGCCAGACGCAACAAGGTAACTGCTGGAACTGTGTATGCCTGTTTGTAACCCATGCTTTGATTGTAACTGTACTCTGACATATGTATATTCTGTAGATTCCCTATTGTATATATTGTAGTTTCTAGTGTGCTTTAGGCTGATTAAATTATATAATTAATCTTGGGCTGTTCTGTTATCTCGATCTTGAATCCCACGTCTGTGTGTTCGGCTAATAGTTACCGTGAAGCGGTTGGTGGCAGCGAGTTGTGCCAAGGATTATTGTGGGGAGGCCAGTGAGATTCGGGAAGATATTATATATTCCGCCCGCGGAGGTCGGGGGAATATATACCCTACTCTCACCGGGGACCCTTCAATAATCGGCATAAGTAGTATAGCGGCCTCCTTGCTTATTGTCGGGCAATTCCATAATTGGCCTGACTATAAGAGGGGCGCTAGAGAGCGCGTCACGTGCTCTGTCTGTCGGTCGGGAGGTATAAAGGAGGGGTGACCCCACTTGTTACCCCCCGATTGTGACGTACTGGTAGCCAGCGCGGGGGATTTCTGAGTGACCCCCCCGGTGGTTTGTGACACCAGGTAATGACATTAATGCCTTTGCCATTCAGGAACCTACAGACTATGGCCAAATCAGGGTGGCGTTGTTCAGCATCTGGAAAGTTGAAGGAAGGACCCACTGCACAAGCAAAAGGTAATATAATTACTCTGAGGATTTCTTATAGATACCGAACATAAGAAAAGGTTCAATTAACACCTCAAGGTTTGGGCATTCCCCAGAGAATTACTAAGGCCTGTTTCACACATCCGGCACACTCCAGTACAGTGCAATACAATACAATGGCAGCGCGGCAAGCTCCGGTCACATGACAGCATGTGACCGGAGCTTGCCGCGCTGCCATTGTACAGTATTAAGACTGTACTGGAGCGTAACGGATCCGGCAAAATGCCGGATGTGTAAAACGGTCCTTACTGCCAAATTAGTAATTCTGGATGATTTCATAGGCAGCTTAAAGTTCACCGCTATATTGTTGGTCCCACCTGCTCAGTTTGAACCTCTAAAAGAAAACAGGGCACCAATGGCAGACGAGCCAAGTAAAGTGCTCTCTGGTGAATGCCAATCAAGCTGCACGAGGCTGGGCTGAAAGCAGGACATCGGGCCCTCATGCCACTCACAAGGAGTTAGTTGGTCAGAAACATGAACATATGTATGACGCTGGAGACAATTTTGAAGATCACTCAGGTCTGTGGCCACCAATTACACTACTATTCCCTTTTGGGGGTTGACTTGCTGTTTCTACTATTATTTGGACCAAAGCAGGTGAAGTGGATTCACAACCTCTTTTGCTTCCTAACTGCACAGATTGAGATCCTTGAAGTTTAATTCACTTGTGGCCATACTGTAATGTGAAAGTTCTAATTTTTGAGCAATGTATATAAAGACTTATTGACGGGGGGTCTACAGATATTCACTATTAACAGATGAAGTTATGAAATTATTAGAGTAGAAAAATATTGATCGTTCCTCACTAGGGATGATAGAGTACCTCAAATATTTGGCTTCGCGAATATCCGACTAATAGGTCGCCGCTATGCGAATATTCGATGCGCAATGTAAGTCTATGGGAAGCCCGAATAGTTCCAAATAGTTGTTATTCGGGTTTCCCATAGACTTACATTGCACATCGAATATTCGTGAATAGTCGATTAGCGGCGACCTATTCGGCAATTATTCGCGAAGCCGAATATTTGAGGTATTCGATCATCCCTATTCCTTACCTAATAGGATAACCCTTATAGATGAGGCACAGTAGCTACAGGTAGAGTGTTCCCACCAGAGTAAGGAATATTTCTCACTATCGGGATGGCGGAGGACCATCGGTGGGTTCTGGAAAACTTCTTTACATCCTTTTTTATGTACAGGATCATAGCACCGGCTTATAGCTCTCATTAAAGAAAACTCCAAAGTAAATCTAACTATTTACACAAGATGTTGATGGAACATAAGAGGCAGTGCCGAAGACGAGGCTCTATAAACGGTCACGGCTTTGGGTTTAGCGTGCGGGGATATTTCAACACCTACAATAACTTGAACTAATCCTATAAATATTGTCCTGGATGTTTTGCATAAACAAGAAAATGTTATTCCTCTAAACAGCGTTGTCGCACAAAACCCCCCGGGAGGCCGGCGCTGATTGGCCGCAACATGGGCGACATGAGTAAATAAAAGGAACATGGTAACAATTACAAGGAATAAGCATCTCCCGCTCTCTGAACCTCACGCCACTCTGTTTAAAGATAATCCCTAAGTAAAATCTGTTATTACGAGACCTGACTAGGAGCATTATCTTCAACAACAATGTAATCCCGGTTTGACTCTACGTTCCTCATGAAATAAGAAAAACAAAAACTTTAAATTTATAACATTCTGCTATGTGAATGCACGCAACACTGGGATTTCCAGAGCTGGAAATTTAATGGTACCCAAAATCTTTGGCCCATGGTGACCCAAGGTGAAGTAAATCAGCAAAACTAATGTAGGTTAACAAGCATCTCAATTCTTCAATGACCTCGGCTCTGTCCTACCCCATCTGACCAGCCGCCCTCAACAGTAACAACATGGTCACTAAAAATCCCCGTCTCAGCGCTCATTAGATCCCAGGTTACTCAAGTGGAACGGCCTGTGGTTCCTTAAGGAAGGCTATACTTCAAAACACAAGCCATGTCAAATGAAGGAGAAAAGAAAGAAAAAAAAAATTAAGAGTAGGGTCATTCGGATCAATGATCAAAGGAACGTGAGAATGGAAGAAAAATATAGGCAAAGAATTAGCATAATTTATTACATACAGTAAAAATCATTAACTCTAGAACCAAATAATCCTTAATGGGAAGTGAAACGCAGAATTGCCCCAAAAAATAAAAAATCCAAACGGGTTTTTATTACTAGGGTGTAAATCAATTTCTTAAAAATTAAATTTATGGTAAGATGGTTACTTAAATGGGTTTTCCCAAAAATAAAGTTCATTTAATCAATAGATCTTGGAATAATAATAATTTTCAGAATTGGATGTATTTAAAAAAAAAAAAAAAATGTTTGTGCTGAGATAATCTTATATATGTGTCCCTGCTGTGTACTGTGTAATGGCTGTGTCTGACTGTGCAGGGACAAGGTCTAATCATACCACATCTCCTGGGCCAGGGAGGATACAAAAAAAAGAGTATACAGCACCGGATTGTAATTAATTCTTTGTGGTAAAACATTTTTTAAGTACAAAACAGGAAAATGCTTTACCTCACAGAAAGGATCAGATCAGCTGTGATCCCGTGCTGTAAAGTGTTTATATGCTTGTGTGTCCTCCCTGACCCAGGATCTGTGGTATGATCAGACCATGTCCCTGTACGGTCAGACACAGCCATTACACAGCAGAGGCACCTACAGTGTTACTCCGAAAATCAGCTCCAAAAGATTGGCTAGGGCTTAATTTCAGGGGATCTGCAGATTAAATATATTTTTTTTCACGAAAGGTTCCCTTTAAAGGGTTTTCCCACCATGGTTGGTCAATATGTCTGACTGCTAAAGGTCGAGGCACTGGAAACTTACTAGCCTTGAGATCTGACTCACAGGCAGCAGGAGTTGATCATAGACATTTTTGTGGGTAGTTTCAGTAAAAGTTGCATTTTGGTAATTGAATCTTTAGTGTCTGTATGCAGAGATAGATGTCAATCAGTAGTAGGACCACCCACTGGACTCCCAAACATACAAACACCAGGGATTTCAATGAATAAAAAAAACCCAAAAAACTATTTTAACCAGTTTTTTTCCCAAGAAATCAATATAATCATCCAGCTCAGCTTCTCCTCTATACCGTGCTGTCCACAGATCAGAGAGGAGGACTGCATGTATAGCACAAGAGGAAAAAGAAAAACATGAAATCTTATACAAGACTCCCAATCTGTGGGCAGCATGTAGAAACCAGTGACTGATCACAGCCAGGTATGTGTGAGTTTTAGAGAAAAACAGATTAACTAGGGGCACACATCTCGCTATAGACTAGTCGGAAAGACTGGTCTGCAGCAGCTTCTCCCCACCCACTGAGAGGCATGTCTCCAGCAGCTTCTCCCCACCCACTGACAGGCATGTCTCCAGCAGCTTCTCCCCACCCACTGACAGGCGTGTCTCCAGCAGCTTCTCCCCACCCACTGAGAGGCATGTCTCCAGCAGCTTCTCCCCACCCAGTGACAGGCGTGTCTGCAGCAGCTTCTCCCCACCCACTGACAAGCGTGTCTCCAGCAGCTTCTCCCCACTCACTGACAGGCATGTCTCCAGCAGCTTCTCCCAACCCAGTGACAGGCGTGACTCCAGCAGCTTCTCCCCACCCACTAACAGGCATGTCTCCAGCAGCTTCTCCCCACCCACTGAGAGGCATGTCTCCAGCAGCTTCTCCACACCCAATGACAGGCATGTCTCCAGCAGCTTCTCCCCACCCACTGACAGGCTTGTCTCCAGCAGCTTCTCCCCACCCACTGAGAGGCTTGTCTCCAGCAGCTTCTCCCCATCTACTGACAGGCTTGTCTCCAGCAGCTTCTCCCCACCCACTGAGAGGCATGTCTCCAGCAGCTTCTCCCCCCTCTACTGAGAGGCGTGTCTCCAGCAGCTTCTCCCCACCCACTGAGAGGCTTGTCTCCAGCAGTTTCTCCCCACCCACTGAGAGGCTTGTCTCCAGCAGCTTCTCCCCACCCACTGAGAGGCTTGTCTCCAGCAGCTTCTCCCCACCCACTGAGAGGCATGTCTCCAGCAGCTTCTCCCCCTCTACTGAGAGGCATGTCTCCAGCAGCTTCTCCCCATCTACTGACAGGATTGTCTCCAGCAGCTTCTCCCCACCAGCTTCTCCCCACCCACTGACAGGCATGTCTCCAGCAGCTTCTTCCCACCCACTGACAGGCATGTCTCCAGCAGCTTCTCCCCACCAGCTTCTCCCCACCCACTGACAGGCATATCTCCAGCAGCTTCTCCCCATCTACTGACAGGTGTGTCTACAGCAGCGTCTCCCCATCTACTGAGAGGCGTGTCTCCAGCAGCTTCTCCCCACCCACTGACAGGCTTGTCTCCAGCAGCTTCTCCCCACCCACTGACAGGCTTGTCTCCAGCAGCTTCTCCCCACCCACTGACAGGCATGTCTCCAGCAGCTTCTCCCCACCCACTGAGAGGCATGTCTCCAGCAGCTTCTCCCCACCCACTGAGGCTTTTCTTCAGCAGCTTCTCCCCACCAGCTTCTCCCCACCCACTGACAGGCATGTCTCCAGCAGCTTCTCCCCATCTACTGACAGGTGTGTTACAGCAGCTTCTCCTCACCTACTGACATGTGTTTTTCCACCAGCATCTCCCCACCAACTGAGAGGTGTGTCTCCAGCAGCTTCTCCCATCAGGTTCTCTAACTATTTCCTAACACCTCTCCAGGTTTTAGACATCTTCAAGTAGACAGGTTTTTTTTTTTTTTTTGTATATGTTCTATTTTTAAATTAAGAGGCCTTAGGGGGTATGTGTGCATTGCATGCAGTTACGCTGCGTTCTGCACCGCAGCGTAACTGCATGCGTCCTGCGTCCTCAGCACAATCTATGGAGATTGTGCAGGAGCCGTGCGCACGTGGCCTATTAGAACGCAGCAATTCGGCTGCTGCCCGAATCGCTGCGTTCTAAGAAGTGACATGTCACTTCTTCCGTGCGGTTTGCATGCTGTCTATAGGGAGAGGCAGCATGCAGAGCGCACGTTCTCTGCCGGCACCATGCGCTTCAGAACGGAGCTTTTCAGCTGCGCTCTGAAGCGCACCTTTTAGGTGCGGTGCAGAGCGCACACGTGCGCACATACTCTTATAGTATTAAAAGTTTGGAAGGTTACAGTAAATTTTTCAGTTCAGTAGAGTTGTATTTCACTTAATATACAGACATAGAAGGGCTACATGTTAGAACGCTGTATATAAGAGCCCACTGGTGGTGGCCGCAGCTTATAGTCACCAAATCTGGGGACAGGTTCCCTTTACATGGCAAAGTATGATGGTGGTATAACATTAGATGCTGGCACTTACTACATTGCCAGAAAAATCATCCTTGATAAACCTTTGCGTGGCAAGATACTCGATTAGAAATATAAAAAAAAAATAAAAGAAATAAAAAAAAAACAAACAAAAAAACAAAAAAAAAAAAAAACAATGCAAAACACAAAACATGTAAAAAAGACGTGGTTTCTCCGCACTACAAAAACAGACATGCTGAAGAAGTCCACCGGTCATGTGCTCTGCAGGTGTGGCGAATGGTGAATGTAGACAGAATGTGTGACCGTCATCTCCGCCATAATTTAAGGCGCAGGGCTCCTCCGATACCACTATTCATTGTGCAGACTGACGGGCCATTTGTTCCTCAGAAGACCACACAGACTCGTTTTAGGAAGATATAATAGACAGAGACTGCCCTCAACATTACCTTTATCACGACTAGCCCGTACGCCCGAGTAGACATTCACACTGCTCTACAAAGCTAACCTTTGCAAGACCCAAAAAAAAGAAAAAAAGAAAAAATGGATTACGCCTTTTAAAAGGATGAATGGAAGAGAGTATCAAAGATGCCAAAAAGTTCACCGTGAGTGCTTCATATAAGCCGCTTGCTTCATTTGCAAAAATATTCGCAGACTTATTTGCGGCTGCTAAAAAGTAAAAAAATCAACAGATCTGGAGAAAAAACAAAAAAAAGAAAACTACAAAACATCTCAGAACACAGCCAGACCCAAAGAAAAAAAAATCTCCATAATGGTAGAAAAACAAGGATTGGGAGTGTTGGATTAAGGCTATGTGCGCACTAGGCCATTTTACCCGCGGATTTACCCGCGGATTTGCTGCGGAAATTTCTTGAGAAATGTCTGCAATCTTTGTGCAGACATTTCCCAGCAAATCCTATGAGAAAAAAAAAAAATAGCTGTGCGCACGCTGCGGATTTTTCTCAAGAAATTTCCTTGAGAAGATTTTCTTGAGAAAATGAGCATGTCAATTCTTTTCCGCAGGTACCTGTGGATTTCGGCAGTACAGCCTGCAAAATCCGCAGGGAACAACCTGCGGGAAAATTGCGGCAAATTCGCGGCCAATCCGCGGCAAATCCGCATGCGGATTTGGTGCGGATTTTTTCCGGAGGTCCGGAAATCTTCCACTCCCAGAAGTTTCTCAAGAAATTTTCGGGTGCAAAACCGCCATGCATGAATGTGCACGTGCACCGTAGTGTACAGACCTACAGACTTTCTGCTGAGGCTGGTGAGCGGAGCGCTTCTGCACAGTGGTTTAAAAGATCAAGAGAGTCTCGGAAACCAATTTAAATGGTGTTTAAGGGGCCACAATATGTCAAAAAGCTTTTAAGTTAAGGAACAGGCGTATGCAAATATAAAAAATTTTTTTGTGCCATTCAGTGTCTATAAACAATATTTTTACTATTTATTTCAATATATAGCATCTCTGAAATTATATGGCGCTCTCGGAAAGGCATTGGCTTACCTTGAGAACATCCAGCTAGTCGGGAGTCAGTAGGACTTTGAATCTGATTAGAAAATTGAGTGCGTGAGAAAACTTGTGCCGCAATTGTTAAATTATGTCTCCAGACCACATTAGGTCAAAATTTAGCTGTGCAGTGGCTCCGTGGCTAGCCCAGGGCGGCGGCTCCGTGGCTAGCCCAGGGCGGCGGCTCCGTGGCTAGCCCAGGGCGGCGGCTCCGTGGCTAGCCCAGGGCGGCGGCTCCGTGGCTAGCACTGTTGCTTTGCAGCGATGGGGTCCTGGGTTCAAAGCACACCAAGAACATTATCTGTAAAAAGTTTGTATGTTCTCCCCATGTTTGCGTTGATTTCCTTCCACACTCCAAAGACATACTGATAGGGAATTTAAGGGTACTTTACACGCTGCGATATCGGTACCGATATCGCTAGCGAGCATACCCGCTCCCGTAAATTGTGCGACACGGGCAAATCGCTGCCCGTGGAGCACAACATTGCTAACACCCGTCACACGGACTTACCTGCCCTGTGACGTTGCTCTGGTCGGCGATCCGCCTCCTTTCTAAGGGGGACGGTTCGTGCGGCGTCACAGCAACGTCACACGGCAGCCGTCCAATAGCAGAGGAGGGGCGGAGATGAGCGGGACGTAACATCCTGCCCACCTTCTTCCTTCCGCATTGCCGGTGAACGCAGATAAGGAGATGTTCGGCGTTCCTGCGGTGTCACACGTAGCGATGTGTGGTGCTGCAGGAACAACGAACAACATCGTACCTGCAGCAGCAACGATATTAAGGAAAGGAGCTACGTGTCAACGAGCAACGATTTTTCACGTTTTTGCGCTCGTTGATCGTCGCTCCTTGGTGTCACACGCTGCGATGTCACTAACGACGTGACCCCGACGATATATCATTATCGATATCGCAGAGTGTAAAGCACCCTTTAGATTGTGAGTGCAATGGGGACAGTTATGATGCTGTCTAAAGTGCTGTGGACAATGATAGAGCTATATAAGCAATAAATAATAATAATAATAATAATAACAAATAAAAAAACATGCTGCCGTTTTCTCCAGTCCTGGCTCACATCCAGTAATAGGCATTACCAATGCAGATTTATACATTATCCGCAGATGACAAAGTGACAACGCTAATCATGACTGCTTGTCACTTTTCAAAGTACCACATCTGCTAAGAAAAAGCTAGAAAAAAAAAAAAATTACCAAAAAAACAAAACATTTTCCACAACACAGCATGTTAGGGAGACACGTCGTAAAGCTAGAACCTAAATGATAAAATATTACATGAAAAAAAAAAAAAAAAAAACAGAAAAAGCTGGAATCGGTAACTGACTGGAAAAGAAATTTTAATCTTAAAGTAAAATTCGATCCGATTTCACTTGATACAATAAAACACACAAAAGGGAGTAGTCCCACTATTCATACAATAGGAATGTATGCTACCCTATATACCGCATGATACAATTATAAATAGCACCGCACGCTGCTGCCAAAACATAATTTACAATGCTTGAAAGACTATTCTGATTTATAGCAAGGATTTATAGGGTGACAGCGTTGCAGGGGAAAACTAGATTTCTCGGTCTCCGAACTGATAGATATTAGCGGAATAAAACTACATGACCAGATTATACCGTGTCTGTAAATTAATATACAGGACCACGGCAGTGACATGCAGTGTATGAGAGGCCACGCCACCTCATCCACGTCTTGTATCTGTCAGTCCTTTATCAAGCTGAGTGCTCTACAAAAATGTTACAATTCCATCAGCACACCTGCTCATATCGGATGGACTTCTTGGTTCTCCCCCTCTTTCCTCCTCTCAGTGTTCTAGATCCCAGCAGGGAGGGCTGTATGCAGATCTCCCCGATGCGGACAGAGGAGAAAGCATGAACAGTCTCAGGGAGGGCAGAAAAATAGGAATTACTACCTACCGGTAATGATGTTTCCAGGATCCATCATGACATCACCACAGGAGTTGCTTCCTCCGCCCTCTACAGGGACTGGAACACAAGAGGTTAAAAACCCCTCCCCCTCCCAACCTCTCCAGTGGCTTTTCAAGTACCACACCAGGATGGGTATAACACCCCGTTTATTCATGCTTGAGCTACATACAATGTAAATGCACACGCAGCAGAAACAAGGGAGGGAAATAAGGGTGCTGTCATGATGGATCCTGGAAACCTCATTACCGGTAGGTAGTAATTCCTATTTTCCAGGACCACATGACAGCACCACAGGAGAATACCAAATTAATTTATCCTTAGGGACGGAGGGGAGGAGGGGGGGGGGGGGGGACTGCCTGGATCGCCCTCCTACCAAACGAGGTCTGGTGGGAGGACAGAATATCCAATTGGTAGTGCCTACAAAAAGTGTTGGGACCTGACCAAGTGGCAGTTTCGCAAATCTGGTCTAAAGAAGCTCCCGCCCTTTCTGCCCACGTCGTAGATAGTGATCTAGTGGAGTGGGCTCTAAGGTGATCTGGCGGGGTCTTACCCGCCAATTGATAGGTTGAGGATATTGCCGTATCCGCCACCATCATAGTTCTCCGTACGGCCCGTGTCGCCTGCGGAAAATAAGTAACAGGAGAGGTTGGGAGGGGGAGGGGTTTTTAACCTCTTGTGTTCCTGTCCCTGTAGAGGGCGGAGGAAGGAACTCCTGTGGTGCTGTCATGTGGTCCTGGAAAATCAGGCTATGGGAAAAAAGGAAAACACATGAAAGGGAAATCTTTGAATAAATATGAGCCACTGAGGACAGCAGCACCCGGGATACACACAGACCTCACATCCAGCCTATATTACCAGAAGAGAAAAATCTGAAAGGTGAATCAGGCTGCAATCTGCTTATTGGGGTAATTAAAAGGCAGGAATGAAGACAAAAAGTTTTAACTACTAATAGCAACAATTAAGAAATATAAAAATATTTTTTTCCTATTTTAAAAGGTGTGCATACCCATAGCTTTGAAAGGGGCTTACCAATGAACTCAAATGGTATCATGGTTGTCAATAGCCAACCGCCGGTAAAACAGTAAAAGAAACCAAAAACAACGGATCCTTTTTTGCAGCATCGGTCACATCAGTTGTGCCACTATCTGCAACGCATTTGTTGCATCAGTCACAAAACATGTTTCGCCATGACTGGCTTCATCAGGGGGCTGAGGCTAAAGCTAAAGCCTCAGCCCCCTGATGAAGCCGGTCATGGCGAAACATGTCGGGGAGGCTATTAGCTGTTAGGTAGTTTTTTTAACAGGCAGTGTAGGTGATAGCCAGCCATACTACATTAGGATGTATCCAGAGCAGTGTCGGTCCGCGGCCGCACTCGTCTAATACGGAATTGACCTCCCACCTGCCATTTTTAATCTTTGTCCAATTATATAATTTCATAGTTTACTTGATTAGGTCTTTAGTTAGGGTACATCTTGTTGCCCTTTGGGCAAATAGTGTTTGTATAATTACCCCTACGCTGACCGGGTGTGACAATCAGATGAAGCCAGTCATGGCGAAACATGTTTTTGGGCTTCAAAGAAATGGCGCCTGGAGTCCGCGCCTGTGCAAATTGAGCTCTCGGCTCAATGACAAGCCGAGATCTCATCTGCGCACATGCCACCTCCAAGCGCCATTTTCATGACAGCAATGGGCCGGAGCGTGCGCAGATGAGATCTTGGGCCGAGAGCGACATCTGCGCACATCCCGACTCCAGTCACCATTATTTGAACCCCGCCCCACCAGCGTCTTCAGGATGTTCCCTGCCTCACCACAGCTCGCAGCACCGAGCAGAGCACCGCCCACAGCATTGCCCCTGCCTCCTGCAACTCCTCTCCACCTCCCCCGGTAAGCTACATCCACATTATAAGACGCACCCCTCATTTTCCTCCCAATTTTTTGAGAGTAAAAGTGCGTCATATAATCCGAAAAATAAGGTAAGTAACACGCTCCTTATTGTGAGAAACATTGTGGTATGTTGCTCTTTCTCTCCCGGTCATCTTTGTTGTTCCCTTTGTGTTCTTTAGGACTTCGTGGGGTTGAATAGTGTTCATTCCGCCAGTTCAATACCTAGGGTTGAGTTCAGGCTCAGCTAGGGCCAGGTATCCTGCCCGGCCTATAGGAGAGGAACCTAGAGAGGTTTTATCAGGGGTCCCCATCTCCCGCTTTCCTAAACACAGGGTTTCCCTCTTCCTCCCTTTTCGCCATTCGCTCAGTATTTCCCTATACCTAGCATGACAAAAGGCCCTGAAGAGGTTTTCCCCATAATTATAAATTGGACTACTCTCCTTGACCGTCCCACAGACCATGAATTGAGCAAAAATGTGCATGCTAAGACTCTTGGGATCACAAAGGCTCCCCCCAGTGGTGGAGATGGCCCACTACACAGGGTAAGGATCTGTGGTGTTCTGGCTTTGGCCACTGCGTTCATCCTTAGGGCCTAGAAACAATGGATGTTCATACTTTATTTGAACATGGCATAAAAAAACTTCACGATGGTGGAGAAATACAGTTCAGACGCTTTTCTGGCCTTGATCACTGAGTAAAGAATTGCATCATGGTACAGAGTTTAAAAACAAAATTCAGCCAATCATAGAACACATACAAAATTTAAACTAATTACCATTGAATTATATACAAATATATTGCAGCAAAATACACACTTGTAAAAAAAAAAAAACAATACACATGGTAACATTTTTATAATTCATCCCTTTCGGGTACTTGGATGTCCAATTTTACAATCCATAAGGCCTCTCTCAGTAAAACCTTTTTTCGACAATCTCCCCCACGTATGGGATTCTTAACCCTTCCTATACCATAGAAGGAAAAAAAAAAAACCCAGTTAATTCACCTCCATGCATCTCTAACAAAAAGCTTTGTTGCCCCTGAATAGGACGCATTCTTGTTCCCAACATTGATGCCAGTTCTGATGCCCAGAACCTGTTTGGGCCAGGCTGGAGTGATCTGAATTTGATGTGTGGCATCACTAGGTATGTAAATGTGGTGTGAGATCAGTGGCCCAAAGCCATTTAACCCCTCAAAAACACTAGTTATTCAAATCTGTGAAAACTGGCCATTTGCCCACTTTGATGCCAGTTTTGATGCCCAGAACCTGTTTGGGCCAGGGTGGAGTCACTTGAATTTGATTAGGGGCATCCCTAGATATGCAATTGTGGTGCCACAGGATGCAGGAGCAGTGCTGCGGGAGCTGTGCTGAGGGCGCCGTGCTTGGTGCTCGCTGCGGGCGGTGAGGCAGGGGCTACCCTGAAAATGACGGCGGTGCAATGGCGCCCAGAGTCGTCGCGTGGCTAGATGGAGCTTGTGGCTCAAGATCTCATCTGCGCATGTGCCACCTCTGGCCCATTGGTCTCCCAGCAGCAGACTAAAGGAAAATGGTGCCCGGAGGTGGCGCGTGTGCAGATGAGAGCTTGGCTTGTCATTGAGCCGATCGCTCAATCTGTGCACCGCCGACAGTTTCCAGATGTTGCGTCCCTCACAGCGAGCATCTGGGACACACGCCCCCCCCCCCCCCCCCGCAGCATCGCCCTACTCCACCACCGCCCCTGCCTCCTGTGACCCCACTCTTCCGCCACTGCTTTCCCTCACCAGCCCCCCCCCCCCCAGCAAGACACCACTGGATTATAAGACTGACCCTTTTTTCTCTAAATTTTGTGTGCATCTTCTCAAACAAAAATTACGGTAAATACATTTAGATTCTGGGTAAAAGTCAGGAAGTGCGTCCATAGCCAAGATCCCATCATCATCCTGGACACAGAAAGCGTTCCCTGTAATGTTCTGCAGCAGTATTCTGCACATGCCGGGCTTTTCATGGACGTCTATGCGCTACACGGACCTCTTTGAAACCACTAGAAGTCTATTAGGACTCAAGTATGCACAAAGTACAGCAGAGCGCTACATAAGGAAAGGTGAAAGGTTTATTAAGTACATTTTAGTTAAAATAATAATACACTTTAAAAACACAAAAAATGATATGTGATGCAAACTGATGTCACATTACTTTGCTGCGATGACCAACTGCTGTAGGCAAAGGAGATGGAGTCATCTGCAATCGCTTTGTTGTAAAGGAAAACAAACCGGTGAATAAGCGCCAACCAGCACAGCGATAGTCTGCCTCAGTATACCATTAGTTATTGACGCAATGGAGTACAGTGAATGGGAAATAAGGGAAATTATCCAATATCTCCTCCCCATTCAGGTTATGCAGCTTAGAATTACCTCTAAACTTCCAACACACTTACACCATGTCACGCGCTGTCTTACCACACCAAGCGCTCAAGATTTTCCAACAAGAAAAGGCTGTAGATGATATAACCTACCTCTTGTATGGACCGTGCCGCTGGCTTGTCTTGGTGATTGGCCAGTATTAAAAAAGGTAAAGTGCATAGCTGTGGATGCTGCAGGGCGGAATGGAGCTCATTCCTGGCAGTTTCTAAGTCTTCTTCAGATGAGGCACTATCAAGGATAAATATGACTCCTTGAGATCCCTGGTAATAACGACTCCAGTATTTTCGGATATTGGCTGCTCCTGCAAAGAAAGAAAAAAAAAAAAACCCAATTATCTCAAGCAATTAATATTTGTAAATTTAAAAATGTATAGATATATACACACACAGACACACAAACTGAAAATACACTCAAACATTGAAATTGCAACATCAAGAAAGAAAAGTCATGAAATTATGGAAATGACAGGACGGATAAACATTAAAAGAAATACAAATGGTGAATTTTAAAAACACCTCAATTAATTTTGCATAGAGAGAGAAAGAGAACAAACGCGAGAGAAAGAACGAACGAGAGAAAGAACGAACGAGAGAGAGAGAGCGAGAACGAGAGAGAGAGAGAGAGCGAGAACGAGAGAGAGAGAGCGAGAACGAGAGAGAGAGAGCGAGAACGAGAGAGAGAGAGAGAGCGAGAACGAGCGAGAGCGAGAGCGAGAGCGAGAGCGAGAGAGCGAGAGCGAGAGAGCGAGAACGAGAGAGCGAGAACGAGAGAGAGAGAGAGAGAGCGAGAACGAGAGAGAGAGCGAGAACGAGAGAGAGAGAGAGAGAGAGCGAGAACGAGAACGAGAACGAGAACGAGAACGAGAGCGAGAACGAGAGCGAGAACGAGAGCGAGAACGAGAGCGAGAACGAGAGAGAGAGAGAGAACGAGAGAGAGAGAGAGAACGAGAGAGAGAGAGAGAACGAGAGAGAGAGAGAGAACGAGAGAGAGAGAGAACGAGAGAGAGAGAGAACGAGAGAGAGAGAGAACGAGAGAGAGAGAGAACGAGAGAGAGAGAGAACGAGAGAGAGAGAGAACGAGAGAGAGAGAGAACGAGAGAGAGAGAGAAAGAACGAGAGAGAGAACGAGAGAGAGAGAGAAAGAACGAGAGAGAGAACGAGAGAGAGAGAGGAAGAACGAGAGAGAGAACGAGAGAGAGAGAGGAAGAACGAGAGAGAGAACGAGAGAGAACACGAGAGAGAGAGAGAACGAGAGAGAACACGAGAGAGAGAGAGAACGAGAGAGAACACGAGAGAGAGAGAGAACGAGAGAGAACACGAGAGAGAGAGAGAACGAGAGAGAACACGAGAGAGAGAGAGAACGAGAGAGAACACGAGAGAGAGAGAGAACGAGAGAGAACACGAGAGAGAGAGAGAACGAGAGAGAACACGAGAGAGAGAGAGAACACGAGAGAGAGAGAGAACGAGAGAGAGAGAGAACGAGAGAGAACACGAGAACGAGAGAACACGAGAACGAGAGAACACGAGAACGAGAGAGAACGAGAGAGAACGAGAGAGAACGAGAGAGAACGAGAGAGAACGAGAGAGAACGAGAGAGAACGAGAGAGAACGAGAGAGAACGAGAGAGAACGAGAGAGAACGAGAGAGAGAGAAAGAACGAGAGAGAGAGAAAGAACGAGAGAGAGAGAAAGAACGAGAGAGAGAAAGAACGAGAGAGAACGAGAGAGAGAACGAGAGAGAGAGAGAGAGAACGAGAGAGAGAAAGAACGAGAGAGAGAGAAAGAACGAGAGAAAGTGAAAGAAGTAGAAAGAACGAGAGAACGAGAGAACGAGAGAGAGCGAGAAAGTGAAAGAGAAGGAGACACAACGAGACACAACGAGAGACACAACGAGAGACGAGAAAGTGAAAGAGAGAAGGAGAAAGAACAAGAGAAAGAGAGAAAGTGAAAAAGGGAGAAAAAAAAAAGAAAAAGAGCAAGAGAAAAAGAAAAAGAAAGAAAGAGAAAGAAAAAGATGAACAACCCATATGATGTCATGTCTTTAGAAGCTTCTGACAGGTTTATTGGTAACATCTGAGTTAATTAGCGACACACCTGTAAATGCATTTTAATGCACACCTGAAACACACTGCTTCTTTGTGTGGCATCATGGGAAAGTCTAAACAAATTAACCAAGATCCCAGGAAGAGAATTGTGGACTTGCACAAGTCAGGTTCATCTTTGGGTACAATTTCCAGATACCTGAAGGTGCCTCGTTCATCTGTACAAATAATTATATACAAGGACGAACAAGATGGGAATGTCCAGCTATTTTTTTGGATATATTTATTATAGACACACAGACACACAGACACACATGGCTGGCACCCTTAAAATTATTGGAATTACATGTTTGTTTCCTTATTGTGGGTATTGGAACAACAAAGAAAAAAAATGGTAAAATGGACATAATTTTACACAAAAAACAAAAAATGGGCTGGACAAGATTGTTGCCACCATCAATTTAATACTTGGTTGCTCACCATTTAGAAAAAATAGATGCAATCAATTGCTTCCTATAACCATCAACAAGCTTCCTACACCTCTCATCTAGAATTTTGGACTCTTTTGGTAACTGATCCAGGTCTTTCATACAGTGCCTACAAGTAGTATTCAACCCCCTGCAGATTTAGCAGGTTTGATAAGATGCAAATAAGTTAGAGCCTGCAAACTTCAAACAAGAGCAGGATTTATTAACAGATGCATAAATCTTACAAACCAACAAGTTATGTTGCTCAGTTAAATTTTAATAAATTTTCAACATAAAAGTGTGGGTCAATTATTATTCAACCCCTAGGTTTAATATTTTGTGGAATAACCCTTGTTTGCAATTACAGCTAATATTCGTCTTTTATAAGACCTGATCAGGCCGGCACAGGTCTCTGGAGTTATCTTGGCCCACTCCTCCATGCAGATCTTCTCCACGTTATCTAGGTTCTTTGGGTGTCTCATGTGGACTTGAATCTTGAGCTCCTTCCACAAGTTTTCAATTGGGTTAAGGTCAGGAGACTGACTAGGCCACTGCAACACCTTTATTTTTTTCCCTCTTGAACCAGGCCTTGGTTTTCTTGGCTGTGTGCTTTGGGTCGTTGTCTTGTTGGAAGATGAAATGACGACCCATCTTAAGATCCTTGATGGAGGAGCAGAGGTTCTTGGCCAAAATCTCCAGGTAGGCCGTGCTATCCATCTTCCCATGGATGCGGACCAGATGGCCAGGCCCCTTGGCTGAGAAACAGCCCCACAGCATGATGCTGCCACCACCATGCTTGACTGTAGGGATGGTATTCTTGGGGTCGTATGCAGTGCCATCCAGTCTCCAAACGTCACGTGTGTGGTTGGCACCAAAGATCTCGATCTTGGTCTCATCAGACCAGAGAACCTTGAACCAGTCTGTCTCAGAGTCCTCCAAGTGATCATGAGCAAACTGTAGACGAGCCTTGACATGACGCTTTGAAAGTAAAAAGGTACCTTACGGGCTCGTCTTGAACGGAGACCATTGCGGTGGAGTACGTTACTGATGGTATTGACTGAAACCAATGTCCCCACTGCCATGAGATCTTGCCAGGAGCTCCTTCCTTGTTGTCCTTGGGTTAGCCTTGACTCTTCGGACAAGCCTGGCCTCGGCACGGGTGGAAACTTTCAAAGGCTGTCCAGGCCGTGGAAGGCTAACAGTAGTTCCATAAGCCTTCCACTTCCGGATGATGCTCCCAACAGTGGAGACAGGTAGGCCCAACTCCTTGGAAAGAGTTTTGAACCCCTTGCCAGCCTTGTGACCCTCCACGATCTTGTCTCTGATGGCCTTGGAATGCTCCTTTGTCTTTCCCATGTTGACCAAGTATGAGTGCTGTTCACAAGTTTGGGGAGGGTCTTAATTAGTCAGAAAAGGCTGGAAAAAGAGATAATTAATCCAAACATGTGAAGCTCATTGTTCTTTGTGCCTGAAATACTTCTTAATACTTTAGGGGAACCAAACAGAATTCTGGTGGTTTGAGGGGTTGAATAATAAATGACACTCTGAATAAACTTTTCACAATTTAAAAAAAAAATAAAAAAAGAAATAACATTCTTTTTTGCTGCAGTGCATTTCACACTTCCAGGCTGATCTACAGTCCAAATGTTACAATGCCAAGTTAATTCCGAATGTGTAAATCTGCTAAATCTGCAGGGGGTTGAATACTACTTGTAGGCACTGTATGTAAAGGAGACTTCTCGGAACAGCAATTTGAAGATCTCTCCTCAGGTGTCCAATGGGATTTAGATTCGGACTCATTGCTGCCACTTCAGAACACTCCAGAGCTTCGTTTCCCTCCATTTCTGGGGGCTTCTTGAATTATGTTTGCGGTCATTGTCCTGGTGGAAGACCCATGACCTACAACAACAGAAACCCAGCTTTCTAACACTGGGCACTACATTTCGACCCAAAATCCTTTGGTAATCTTCAGATTTCATGATGCCTTGCACAGAGTCCAGACACCCAATGCCAGAGGCAGCAAAACAACCACAAAACATCTTAAAACATCCACCATATTTGACTGCAGGTACTGTGTTCCTTTCTTTGTAGGCTTCATTCCATTTTCGGTAAACAGAATGAAGTGATTTACCAAAACACTTAGTCTCATCTGTCCACAAGACACTTTCCCAGAAGGATTTTGGTCACTCTAGTACATTTTGAAAAACTACAGTCCAGCTTTTTAGGTCTGTGTCAGCAGTGGGGTCCTCCTAGGTCTCCTGCAATAGAGTTTCATTTCATTCAAATGTCAACAAATAGTTTGTGCCAACACTGATGCACCATTAACCTGCAGGACAGCTTGGATATCTTTGGCACTTGATTGAGGCAGCTTTTCCATCATCTGGACTATTCTGAATTGCAACCTTTAATTAATTTTTCTCTGCTGTTCACATCCAGGGAGATTAGCTAAAGTGCCATGGGGTGCAAACTTCTTGCTTATGTTGTGCACCATGGACAAAGGATCACCAAGATCTCTGGAAATGAACTTGTGTAACCTTGAGATTGTTGAGATTTTTCAACAATTTTGGTTCTCAAGTTCTCATCTCTTTCTGTTCTCCATGCTTAGGCTGGTTTCACACTACGTCTTTTTAACATCCGTTGAAAACGTTATTTTAGCCGAAGTACGGATCCAGTGCAAATGCGTTTTCATTTCAATGCATTTGCAATGGACTCGCGTTAACATCCGTTCACCTGCGTTTGCCTGCGTTATAGTGCGGATCCGGTGACTTGCAGTTTTTTAACATGTTTCAAAAACGCTACTTGTAGCGTTTTTGAGCTGCGTCAAAATACTGCAAGTCACCGGATCCTGACTAAACAGCACGCGAACGCAGGTGAACGCTGGCGTGCTGATAGACAGGATCCTGCTTTTGTACTGAGCATGCCCAGAAAGTACTGAGCATGCCCAGAACCAGTCTCGCGTGATCTGTCTATCTCTCTACTCCCTCCCTCACCCTCTCTCTCTCTCTCTATCTATGTCTTTCCCCCTTCCTCTCCTCCCTCTCTCTCCCACCTGAGAGCTGCGGACACTCGTAACCAAGGTAAATATCGGGTAACCACTTCTCTTAGTTACCCGATGTTTACGTTGGTTACGCGTGCAGGCAGCCCTGCTCCTAGCAGCTGCAGACACTCGTAACCAAGATAAATATCGGGTATCCAAGGCCGATGTTTACCTTGGTTACCAGCGTCTGCAGCTGTCAGAAGCCTCCTCCCAGTCTAGTTCCCCTCACTCCCGATCACATGACTCCAATGCCCGCCCCTAAACATCCAGTGCAGGATCCTGCAAAATAACATATGCGTTTGCATACGTTATTTGCTGTAAAAGCAGGATCCGTACTTCTGCTAAAAAAAACGTTTTCAACGGATGTTAAAAAGACGTAGTGTGAAACTAGCCTTAGTGTGGCACACAAAGACAATGCAAAGTTGAGTCAACCTCTCCCCTTTATCTGTTTTCAGGTGTGCTTTTCAAATTGCCCACACCTGTTACTTGCCACAGTTCAGTTTGATTGAGCATCACATGCTTGAATCTAAGGCTATGTGTCCACAGTAAAAGGTCCCTGCGGATTTTTTTGCCTGAAAATCCGCAACTTTCGCGGCAAATCCGCACCCGCGGATTTACCGCGGATTTGCCGCGGATTTTATTTTTTTTTTTTTCCCCATTCAAAACAGAAAATCCGCACCAAATCCGCACCAAACAATTGACATGCTGCAGTTTGTTCCGCATCAAAATCCGCGGCAAAATCCGCAGCGGAAAAATCCGCAGCATGGGCACAGCATTTCCAAAATGCCATTGAAATGGCTGGGGAGTAGCTGTGCTGCAGATTTTCGGCAAATCCGCGCTAAATCCGCGTCAAAATCCGCGTCAAATCCGCGATAAATCCTGTAGCGTGGGCACATAGCCTAAGGGGCACTTTGCACACTACGACATCGCAAGCCGATGCTTGCGATGCCGAGCGCGATAGTCCCCGCCCCCGTCGCAGCTGCGATATCATGGTGATAGTTGGCGTAGCGAACATTATCGCTACGCCAGCTTCACATGCACTCACCTGCCCTGCGACATCGCGCTGGCCGGCGACCCGCCTCCTTATTAAGGGGGCGGGTCGTGCGGAGTCATAGCGACGTCACAAAGCAGGCGGCCAATTGAAGCGGAGGGGCGGAGATGAGTGGGACGTAAACATCCCGCCCTCCTCCTTCCTTCCGCATAGCCGGCGTGAGCCGCAGGACGAAGGTAGGAGATGTTCCTCGCTCCTGCGGCTTCACACACAGCGATGTGTGATGCCGCTGGAACGAGGAACAACATCGTAACATCGGTAATTTCCAAATTATGGAAATGACCAACGCTACACCGATGATACGATTACGACGATTTTGCGCTCGTTAAATCGTATCAAAAAGGCTTTACACACTACGATGTCGACAGCGACGCCGGATGTGCGTCACTTTCAATTTGACCCCACAGACATCGCACCTGCGATGTCGTAGTGTGCAAAGTGCCCCTAAGTTGTTTACCTACAATTTTGGAAAGTTGATAATTTTGTCCAGCCCATTTTTTGCGACTGTGTGAAATTATGTCCAATTTGCGTTTTTGTGAGGTTTCAATGACAAATGAAATAAACAGGTGTACAACAAAACGTGTAATTGCAATACATTTCCAGGAGAAACTCTTCATTCTCTGGAACAATTTTGAGGGTGCCAACACTTTCAGCCATAACTGTATATGTAACCTAATGCTGATTTACGCTTGTCCACAACTTTATCCCTTACTTGTCTGGTGTGTTCCCAGGTGTGGTTTTCAGGATGTTTTTCATTCCTAATGTCCTTAAAAAAACCTCTGAGGCCTTCACCGAACAGTAGTTATACTGAGAATAAATTATTCACAGTTGGACTCAATTTTCTAATTCGGTGACTTCTTGAGGCAATGGTTGACTCAAGATGTTATTTAGGGGTATCCGCCTACAGGGGGCTGAATAAAAATGCACATCACAATTTTCAGATTTGTATTTTTAAAATCTTTAGAAAACTAAGTAGCATTTCCCCTACATTTCACAAATACTTGCTACTTTATGTTGGTATATCACATATAATCTCAAATAAGTACATTTAGGTTTGTAGGTATAACAGTAAAAAAAAAAAAAAAGTGGAAAAGTTCACGGGGCATGCATACTTTTTCAAGGTACTGTATATACATTGAAGGAAACAATTATTTGATCCCTTGCTGATTTTGTACGTATAGTTTTCCTACTACATATTGATAGGATCTTGGAGATGGGAATACCCCTTTAATGACTGATTACAGGAAATTGTTGGGACACTCATTAAAGGGGTATTCCCATCGCCAAGATCCTATTCCCATATATAATAGGAATAATAATTATAATAATAATAATAATAATAATAATATTATAATCAAATACTTTCTATTAGAAATGTAGTATAGTTCTCCTGATTAGGTATGTTGGTTACCTCATGTGCAGGGCATTGCAGTTGTTTAGGTATCCATGGTTACAACCACAAGCAACTAACTCACTACATGACTGGTTTTAACCATGGATACCCAAGCTGCTGCAATGTCTTGCATATGAGGTAAGCAACATACCTAATCAGCAACATACCTACACAAGGACCCCAGTAACATTTCCCTAAGAATATACTTAAGAATTCATTTTCTGACCACCTTATAGACTATATTGTGATACAGAGGTCAGTAATTCATACGTCCCCGGACATAGCCATGACTACTAGGATTACACCAATAGATTGTGCTTTTGGATAACTATAAAATAAAGAAGAGTAGAAGTTACCATAACTGAGTGACGTCTTTATTTTATGACTAACCCAATTTATGTATAAAAATGTTAAGAACCCCTTGAAGTCCTGAAGATGAGTGTAGAAAGCACCTTACTCATCCCCGCACCCACCCACCCCCCGCAGGAGGACAATATCCGCAGTGTGTGGGGTGATGCAATCCGTTGGACAATGTCCAGACAATAAAATGAAGTCAACAGGTAATTCACGATCCATCAGGGGAAGAATCGCTGAAACCGAGAATTAACATTACTATCTACATGGAGCGCAGCCAACCTGAAGGCTGTAAAATGATCATTTGGTGCAGGCGCGCTACTCACAAAGCCGAAATATTCACAACTTGTGGGTATTGTGGTCCTTACTTTTATTTACATGTCGAGTCCTATACAGAGATACTTTTGGCCAAGAGACAACACAGTAAACTGGTATTTTAATTGGGAACCATAAAAGCTGTTGGCATCAGGGTATGTGCGAACCTTCAGTTTGCCGTATAAAAATCTGCTGCAAATACTGGCGTTTTAGCAGGAAAATTGCGCATTTTGTTTGTTTTTTTTCCATTTATTTGAACGGGTGAAAAAAATATCTGCATAAAAGCTGAAAGAATTAATTTTCTGCAGATTAGACACCGCTTCAAATCTGCAAGGAAAAAAATAAGACGTGTGCATAAGAGTCCAGAAGTCTCATTCACTTTGCTAGTAGATAAAACATTGTATTTTTTGCAGGAAAATTGCACCATGTGAACGTAGGCGCACGGCTGCTACTAAACCCTAGGTTAGTGATGGCACAGGGGTCTATGAGATACCTGCATCACACTAACCTGTAAATGAAAGTACATAAACTCAGACACAGAAACAGCTGCAGGGTGTTGGGGGTTAATAAAAAGGTGAAGGAGGGTGTGTTTTGTACTTTATTCCAAATAAAGGATTTGGAATAAAGTACAAAGCGCACTCTCCTTCACCTCTTTATTAACCCCCAATACCCTGCAGCTGTGGCATAATCCACACGAGGTCCCACGCCGCTTCAGCTCTGCTACATAACACAGTCAGCGGCCATAGAGCACGACTGCTGGCTGAGCAATGACTAAGCCACGATAGCTGCACAGCAGGCAGACACAGTCACAGGTTGGGGGTGTGTCTGCCTGCAACCAATCACAGACGAGAGGATGGCCGTGAGTGGGGAAAAACACAGAAAGCTGTGTGTATACGAGGCACAGTACAGGAAGTGAATGCGCGACCTGGAAGCAGTGTGCTGCCATGACACAGTCACGATAAGTATGAAACACGGTTTTATTTCTGTTTTTTTTGTTTTAATTATTTTCCTTCATGCCGGATCGTACGCCCAGAATTCCGGATCCAGGTCCGACATCCGGAAATCTTTGAAACTGCGTGGATCCGGACTTTTACAGTTCAGATCCACTCAGCCCTAAACGTAGCCTTTTAGGGGTTAATTCTCTGTAGACAAATGGGTCATTTGATTTCTAAACCAAGTCGGTGCAAATCAATTTCCAGGACCCAGTCCATGGCTCGCACACTGGACAAACCTCCTCCTACCTCCCAGCATTGGTGGCTCTTCTTTTGATTAGCCGGCCTAGCATGACGTCACATGTATGTCACACCGCCGTGATGATGCCAAGCCATGCCAACTAATCAAAATAAGAGCTACTTATGGCGGGAGGATGGAGCCGGGTCTCAGGACTATTACCTATAGGTAACAGAATAGCAACGTGACCGATCTTGTGAACAGATTCACACCGACTCCACTTCTACACCAGATGTACAACATAGCTACTAATGGCTGCACTTACATGACCACCTCATCGAAGAATATTTATCTCACTATTTGCAGAAGTCCATGTCATACTTAAAAGGGGTATTCCTATATCCAACATTATATCCAAATATATAGTAAGGAATAAGGGGTATACAAAAAATACAAGCACAACAATCATAAGCATTACAAAAACAGACTGGTATAGGAGGAGAGATGACCCTGCCCGCGAGGGCTCACAGTCTACAGGTGATGGGTGAGGGGACAGTAGGTGAGGACAGAGCTGGTTGTGCAGTGGTGTACTGGTCTAAGGATTATTGTAGGCTTGTTGGAAGAGATGGGTCTTCAGGTTCCTTTTGAAGGTTTCCACGATAGGTGAGAGTCTGCTATGCTGAGGTAGAGTGTTCCAGAGTATGGGGGAGCGCAAAAAAAAAAAAAAAAGAAATCTTGTATGCGATTGTGGGAAGAGGAGATGAGAGAGGCGTAGAGAAGGAGATCTTGTGAGGATCTGAGGTTGTGTGCAGGTAGGTACCGGGAGACTAGGTCACAGATGTATGGAGGAGACAGGTTGTGGATGGCTTTGTATGTCATGGTTAGTGTTTTGAACTGGAGTCATTGGGCAATGGAAAGCCAGTGAAGGGATTGGCAGAGTGGCGAGGCTGGGAAATAGCGAGGGGAGAGGTGGATTAGTTGGGCCGCAGAGTTTAGGATAGGTTGGAGGGGTGGAGAGTATTGGAAAAGGCCATAGAGCAGGAAGTTGCTGTAGTCGAGGCCGGAGATGATGGGGCATGCACTAGTGTTTTTGCTAATTTTTGGTTAAGGAATGCACGAATCCGGGAAATATTTTAGAGTTGTAGTTGGCAGGAGGTGAGGGTGGCTTGGATGTGTTGCTTGAAGGATAGAGCAGAGTCGAGGGTTACTCCGAGGCAACGAGCTTGCAAAACTGGGGGAGAGTGAGCAACCATCAACTTTGATGGATAGGCTTGTTAGAGGGGTTGAGAGAGGAGGAGGAAAGAATGAATTGTGTTTTGTCCATGTTAAGCTTTAGGAATCGCGCAGAGAAGAAGGATGAAATAGAGAGACATTGTGGGATTTTGGCTAGTATGGAGGTGATGTCAGGTCCAGAGAGGTAGATCTGCGGATCATCGGCGTACAGGTGATGCTGAAAGCCGTAGGACTCGATGAGATGTCCCAGGCCGAAGGTGTAGATGGAGAACAGCAGGGGTCCAAGAACTGAACTTCTTGTTATTATTCCTAATATATATTTGGGTAGCATCATGGAGATGGGAATAGCCCTTTAAGTATTACATGGACTTCCACAAATTGAAAGATAAATGTTCTGGAGGGATTTGCTAATATTATGTAGTTTGAGTCTTATAGCAAATAAGTCTAGAATAGTTATCTCCCTATTTGCAGAAGTCCATGTCGCACTTATTGGGGTAGGATCTTACAGATGGGAATACCCCATTAAGTAAGTTGCTGCTACGCCTACTGCTTCTCCTACTCCTACTCCTGGGATAGGTTCTTGGAGATGGGCATACCCCTTTAAGCAGGCCATACACACGAGACAGCAGTCAGAAGTATCTTCCGCAGGCTGTTGTCTCTCCCAACTTCCCCAAGCTGCAGCATTTCAGAGAAAAGATGCTGTGAAAAGCCAGCTGGGGACCATGCATCTTGGACGACTAGTCCGAGGCGAGGTCCTGGTATAAATTTTTCCCACCCCGCTCTCCATGACTGACCGGCCTCATCTTTATAGAGAAATAAAAATCAGTAACTGAGACCAGAACGAGGAGAAGCTGCCGTGGACCATCCTCGAGTTGGATCAGTCACATAGTCCAGGATCGGCTTTTCAAAGTATGCTTTCTATGATGCGCTGCAGCATTTTGGAGTTAAAGATACACGCGGCTATAATAACACAGCCAGAGTTTTCCCTTAAAGCACATAAAATACTTGTGGTTTTTAGTTGTTGATAAATTATTTGTTGAAACTTAATATTTATGGTTGATATAAATTTGTGGCCTATCTGGTAGAATAAAACACCTTGGCTGAAGCTGGAGTGCTGGGTCTCTTTTCTTGGACTGTAGTGAGTCTTTGGACTGAGACACTTTGCTGCTTGGAGCCCTACTGAAGAAATATAACGAGTGTACCACTGCTTATCTCACTATTGGATATAAAATGTACCATTGTTGCTGGTTAGGGCGTAAAAATAATGAAATTTTGGTGTATTTTACAAGAATATAAAAACTTGTGTTTCTTGTAGATATATTTGATTGTGCTGTGATCAGGTTACCTGAGGTCAAAGGTGGAGGACCATGGGAACCTCCAGCTGTGCCCGCAACTAACCTGAGTGACATCACCGCTGATCCCGTGGCTCATTCTCTGCTTGAAGTTCACAGCGGGTGGTCATGTTCCATGATCACGTTTTGTGACTTTAGATATGTAGCAGAGCTGGAATCGTCGTGGGTTGTAGGGCCTTAGGTGGATTACGTCGGGTATTTTGGGGGTTAATAAAGTGATGAAAGAAGGTCTTTTTTGCATTTTATTTCAAATAAAGGACTTTTTCAGTGTTTGTGTTCATTTCTTTTCACTTCTAGATTAATAATGGGGGGGGGGATCTCCTAGACCCTCCCCATTACTAATCTAGGGATGAGTGGCAGCTAAGAGCTGTGATTAACATCTTATTGCTCCGATTGCCACCGTACCAGGGCAATCGGGAAGAGCCAGGTAAAGTTCCGAGACTGTTGCATCTAATAGATTTGTCAATTCTGTGAGGCTGCTATTTTTAGGTAGGGGGCACCCAATAACCATGGACCTCCCCAGCCTGAGAATACCAACCCCCAGCTGTTGGGCTTTATCATGGCAGTTTATCAAATATGGGGGGGGACCAAACGCTAATTTTTAAATTAAAAAAGTTGCATGCGGTTCCTTCTATTTTGATACACTGTCAAGATTAGTGCATGGCTGGGGGGGCTGCAGCCTGTAGCCGTATGCTTTATCTGTGCTATGTATCATAATATGGGGAACCCCATGACATGAGCGGCCCCAAAAGTGAATGAGCAGTTACAACAGCGCCGGAGACTCCAAGTATAAAGCAATTGCTTAATGCTTCTTTTCTTTTTTTTTTTTTATTTCTCGAGTTGCTGGATCAACACCTGGAATTCCAAGCCCAGGTCTGGCTCTCTGGTACCTTTGAAATCGCGCGGATCTAGACTTACAGTCCGGGTCCACCCATCACTATTCATGACCGTTGCAGTCAAACTGCTGACTGGCCTTACTTCACCACATCACACGTCCAATCAGACAAAATATTGACAATCTGGGGCTTGTGTTACATAGATAACACAATTTGGGAGGGGGGGGGGGGGAGGGAGACATGTCTATCAAGATCACTTGAGGGATGGGAAAGGTTAAGAAGGGGTTTAGATACATCTATAATGCATTCTCCAGTCTACCTTAAAAGAGCACATTTTTCTCTCCTGAGTCAAAGTGACTACTGACTGGATCAAAATTCAGAACAAGGATTTAAAGAATTTTATACATGAACTTACGCAAATAGCCTCTGCAGAAAGGAACAAGAGGACAGGAACTATTGTGCCATCTACTGGAAGCAATAATCCAAAAAAACAATGTTGACCCAATAAAGGACCTCGCCATAGGACTTAAAATGAGAAGCCAAACTAGTTATTTGCACACAAGTGTTCAGGACGATTGCTCCTCATCAGTGCAAAGCAGGAAAGCTGGTTTGGTTGGGTGAAAGGCCTCTGACAGAGGGTCCAAAGGGTAAAGTTTCTCTTTATGGAAAGAGCCAAACCAGCATAAGGACACTTATAAGATTGTGCAATCCTCCCTGTTATGATCCGGAACCATGGAAGACCACGATAAATCATTGGTAAAAGGTGACAAGAGCATTGGCAACTAATCTGGCCGCCATCCCCTTACTAACCAACACTAGAAGTAGCCGAGGGGTGAACTAACATCCTGTGCACCGCAAACCCAGCCGGAGAACTAGCTATCCTAAAGGAAGGAAAGAAGAATAACTCTCTGCCTCAGAAATGAGAAAGAATAGCAAGCCCCCCACATTCAAAGACTGCGGTGATATAGGAAAACACAATACACAGATAGATGATAGGATTAGCAAAAGGTGAGGCCCTACTGACTAAATAGGACAGGATAGGAAAGGGACTGATGGTGGCCAGAAAAAACCCTGCAAAAATCCAAATTCCTGATAGTACAAAAAAAGCCCTCAGATCGCTAGATCTGAACTCCGTCCTATACCAGGCGCTCTTGTCATACCAATGAACAGAAAGCAGGAATCATTACAATTTCAAGAAGCAACAAACACATGGATTAATAGGAGCAATACTCCAAACATAGCTGCAGGGAGCTTCCCAGCTAAGCAACTGAGAGGGAAGATTCCTGCATGCATATAAACTGACAATAACCACAGCAAATGACAAACTCCGATAAGAGCAAAAGAACCAAACAACAAAAAGAGCCAAGCACTTATCTGGGGTAGATGTGGTCTGGAGCAGGATGAAGCAGGCTGGTGTACAGAGAACAACTGACATCCGGCATAAGCAGAGTTAGCAATGGAAACGCCCATTGCTCAACACACCTGGTCTCTGTCCAAACCATTCCTGGCCACAACAGGGAGCCTCACAACAGCAAAAGCATAACTGACACTCACAACACCTCCCACTGCCCTGGAGATTTGAATATAGAAATAGTGCTGATATTTTTTAACCCTGGGATCCTGGGTTCAATTCCCAACAAGGATGACATCTGTAAGGAGTGTGTATGTTCTCTTAGTCTTTGCATAGGTTTCTTCCCATAAGCCAAAGACACACTGATAGGGAATTAGATTGTGAGCCTCAATGGGGACAGTGATGATGAGTATGTAAAGCGCTATGGAACATGAGGGCACTATTATATAAACAACGCGTAATAATGTTCTTCAAAAGGTATTTATCTTATGTACTCGTAAAATTCTATAATTTATAATATATATTGTATATATTTATTAGATACACACACACACACACACACACACACACACACACACACACACACACACTACAGTTCAAAAGTTTGGAGTCACTTAGATATTACTTTATTTTTTATTTTTTTCAAACGTGGTTTTTAATGCAATATCTACATAGGTGTAGAGAGGCCCATTTCTAACAACCACCACTCCAGTGTTCTAATGGTACATTGTGCTTGCTGTGTTAGAAGGCTAATGGATGTTTAGAAATCCCTTGAAAACCCTTCTGCAAGTATGTTGAAAGCAGTTTTGTTGATTAGAGAAGCTATAAAACTGACCTTCCTTTGAGCCAGTTGAGAATCTGGAGCATTACATTTATTGGTTCCATTAAACTCTCAAAATAGCCAGAAAAAGAGAACTTTCATGTGAAACTTAACAGTCTATTCTTTTTCTTAGAAATGAAGGATATTCCATGCGAGAAATTGCCAAGAAACTGAAGATTTCCTACAACAGTGTGTACTACTCCCTACAGAGGAGAGCACAAACAGGCTCTAACCAGAGTAGAAAGAAGTGGGAGGCCGCGCTGCACAACTGAGCAACAAGACAAGCACATTAGAGTCTCTAGTTTGAGAAATTGACGCCTCACAGGTCCTCATCTGGCAGCTTCATTAAATAGTACCCGCAAAACGCCAGTGTCAATGTCTACATTGAAGAGGTAACTCCGGGAAGCTAGCCTTCAGTGCAGAGTGGCAAAGAAAAAGCCAGTATTAGTATTTTGAACACGCCCCTATCACGTGACAAAAGGGACGTCATCCCTGGAAGCAGCCCATACAGTCTAGCACTACCCTGAGCACAGTGTGTCTGACGGCTGGTGAGGTTTGCGCGCTCACGAGATTATGGGTGGGTACTTGCTGATAATCACAGCCCCGCCCATAATCACTTGCCTGCGCACACGTCACCAGCAGTCAACACTGCTCAGTCCCGTGAGACTGGCACTGGGCATGCGCGGGGATGGCTGGAGCAGTGGGCGGTGCATCAGCTATGGAAAGGAGCGATGGGGGCGGCATACAGGACCAGGGGGCAGAATAACGGACGCCAGAAAGCCCGCCCCCGTGTCACATTTACACTATCTGAATACAAAAAGGTACCACTTTATAAAGCTTTTATTTTGGTCTCACATGGGGCACAATAATAACAGGGACCTTTCTAGAATGCAGCCCAGGAGCTGTAGAGGGGGAATCTTTTAGGTTTTGGGCGAAATTTCTGCTGACAGGTTCCCTTTAAACTGAATGGAGCTGGAAGTTATTAATAGCAGCTGTGGTTGGTATAGGAACAAATGACATTCGTAGTATAAGAAGCTTGTGTGAGGCAATATGATGTCAGTGGGGAGACAGACAGAGACAGACGGGGGTGGGGGGGAGAGACAGAGAGACAGACCGGGAAAGGGGGGGTGGGGGGGGAAGACAGATCGGGGTGGGGAGGGGGAAAGACAGACCGGGGGGGCGGAGAGAGACAGATGGAGAGAGACAGAGGCAGAGATAGAGCGAGAGACAGAGGCAGAGATAGAGCGAGACACAGAGAGAGACAAAGACAGACCGTTACTACAGCTAGTGTATATATGTGTACATACACACATACACACAAACACACACACACACACACACACACACACTGTATATATACATACACACACACACACACACACTGTATATTATATATACACACACACACACTGTATATTATATATACACACACACACACACACTTTTATTCTGAAAAACAAATTTTTTTGCTCAGTTTTGTAATTCACAAAATGCTAGGTAAATTAATATTGCCGTACACCGACTGCTTTCTACCAACATGCATCTAGAAATACTCAGGATTTCCATTCTGGAGCCTCTTTGCTAAAATTAATCATTAGTTTCCTGTTAATGCGTAAATATAAAAATAAATAGCGTTGCTGAATATGTCAGTGTGATTAATATGTGCTCGGAGCGCGGGGCTTGTAACCAAATCTGTTTATGTCTCTTAATAGAAGGCTGCGATTTACACATGCACACACCGGAATTAATGGCTGTTTAGAAAAGGCCACTCTTAAATACTGACATCACTAAGGCTTGGAGGTCTCCTCTTAACCCTCAGACGGCTGTGACTAGACTGGAGGGTGATCAGGTATTTTTGTTTTAACCCCCGATGGCCGTCACTACACCGGAGGGTCCTCAGGTATTTTTTTTCCCTTTACGTTACATAATATATAAATTAAAAATGGGAGACGACTAATTAAAAAAAACAGTGAAAAAAAAATCTGTATGAATAGATGAGGAGGCGGGGCATATAACGCAAAGCTGGACAGCATAGCCAATCAGGAGACCCTAAATAATGAAAACTATGATGACGATTACAGGCATAATAGATAGTTTTTGCACTAAGACATCTATAAAACTCATTTCTCAGAACTTTAAGGCTCGGAGAGAAAGGAGGAGAACTTCAGACCACTGAAACCCCCCAAAAGCCAGTGGCTTAGAGCACATCTGCCACCAAATTTCCCAATATAACCTGCCTCCATTATTAAATAAATCTTAGACCGGATGTGCCTGATGTACTTTCTTTGAGAATTCAATAACCTTTCTACCAAGGTTGGCTTTTCAAAGTAATATTAGCATTTTATGAGCACAACTGTAGCTGGACACATCACAAGCTCATTACTCTTGAAAAAGGATTATACAGCCATTCTGACATGGTTTTTAAAGTAAGTACACCAGTCTGATCAGGTCTAAGAAATACTTGAATGGTTGTTTCACTACTTTGAAACTGAAAAACAATTTAAATGTAGATGGGTGGGGATTCGGCAACTGGCATCAACACTGATCAGCTGTTTTCAACGTCGGCCGCAAAATAAGCTTCTCTGAAAAGGCTTTTTACAGATTTAAAAATTCAAGGGGAGCATTGTGTGGCTCCACAAGGTCAAACCTTATCCCTTAGACCAGTGGTTCCCGAAATCCAGTCCTCATGGCCCCCCACAGGTCATGTTTTAAGGATTTCCTTAGCATTGAACAGTTGATTGAACCATTATCAAGGCATCGTCTGTGAAATACTAAGGATATCCTGACCAGTTGAGGCCATGAGGACTGGAGTTTGGGAACCACTATCTTAGACTTTATACAGGAGGCCTCGTACCTAAGCAAACCAGTTATGCTTTGCACTGATAATGGGCTAACACCCCGAAACATGCGCCTTAAGATAGAGTTACAGGTTTGGCTTCTTACCAAAAGCTATTGGGCGAGGTCCTTTTGAAGGGTCAATACTGACTCCTAGGATTGCTACTTCCATTAGGTGGCACTAGAGTTCCTGTCCACTTCATCTCTGAAGCGGCTTTTTCAACATTATCGTAACACGTCCCTGGTTCACTTAGATGGGTGTGCTGCAGACAACTGATGTTATATATACACCGTGTGCAGAATTCTTAGGCAAGTTGTATTTTTGAGGATTTTTATTATTGATTAACAACTATGTTCTCAATCAACCCAAAAAACTCAAATATCAAAGCTTAATATTTTTGGAAGTTGGAGTGGTTTTTTTTTTTTAGATTTGGCTATCTTAGGAGGATATCTGTTTGTGCAGGTAACCATTACTGTGCAGAATTATTAGGCAACTCAATAAAAACCAAATATATTCCCATCTCACTTGATTATTTTCACCAGGTAAACCAATATAACTGCACAGAATTTAGAAATAAACATTTCTGACATGCAAAAACAAAACCCCCAAAAAATTAGTGACCGATATAGCCACCTTTCTTTATGATGACACTCAACAGCCGACCATCCATAGATTCTGTCACTTGCTTGATCTGTTTACGATCAACATTCCGTGCAGCAGCCACCACAGCCTCCCAGACACTGTTCCGAGATTCCAGTGTACTGTTTTCCCTCCCTGTAGATCTTACACTTTATGAGGGACCACAGTTTCTCTATGGGGTTCAGATCAGGTGAACAAGGGGGCCATGTCATTATTTTTTCATCTTTTAGACCTTTACTGGCCCGCCACGCTGTGGAGTAGTTGAATGCATGTGATGGAGCATTGTCCTGCATGAAAATCATGTTTTTCTTAAACAAAACCGACTTCTTCCTGTACCACTGCTTGAAGAAGTTGTCTTCCAGAAACTGGCAGTAGGTCTGGGAGTTGAGCTTCACTCCATCCTCAACCCAAAAAGGTTCCACAAGTTCATCTTTGATGATACCAGCCCATACCAGTACTCCACCTCTACCTTGCAGGCGTCTGATTTGGAGTGGAGCTCTCTGCCCTTTACTGATCCAGCCTCTGGCCCATTCATCTGGCCCATCAAGAGTCACTCTCATTTCATCAGTTTATAAAGCCTTTGAAAAATCAGTCTTAAGCTATTTCTTGGCCCAGTCTTGACGTTTTATCTTATGTTTCTAGTTCAAAGGTGGTGGTTTTTCAGCCTTCCCTACCTTGGCCATGTCCCTGAGTATGGCACACCTTGTGCTTTTTAATACTCCAGTAACGTTGCAGCTCTGAAATATGGCCAAACTGGTGGCAAATGGCATCTTGGCAGCTTCACGCTTGATTTTCCTCAATTCATAGCAGTTATTTTGCGCCTTTTTTGCCCAACACGCTGCTTGCGACCCTGTTGGCTATTTGTCATGAAACACTTGATTGTTCGGTGATCACACTTCAAAAGTTTGCCAATTTCAACACTGCTGCATCCCTCTGCAAGACATCTCACAATTTTGGGCTTTTCAGAGCCCGTCAAATCTCTTCTGACCCATTTTGCCAAAGGAAAGGAAGGTGCCTAATAATTAATCACACCTTATATAGGGTGTTGATGTCATTACACCGCACCCCTCCTCATTACAGAGATGCACATCACCTGATTTACTTAATTGGTAGTTGGCTCTCAGCCTATACAGCTTGGAGTAGGACAAC
This sequence comes from Anomaloglossus baeobatrachus, assembly GCF_048569485.1. NCBI lineage: Eukaryota > Metazoa > Chordata > Amphibia > Anura > Aromobatidae > Anomaloglossus > Anomaloglossus baeobatrachus. The sequence continues at coordinate 883,622,843 of NC_134353.1, read as the reverse complement.
ATGTGTAAAAAGGATCAAAATACTCATTTGCCTAATAATTCTGCACAGTGTATATAGATCATCCAATGCTCGTGAATAAGATCCAATGAATGTTTATTCTGCCAATCATTGGCCCATGTAAATCAGCCTTAAGAGAAAACATAAAAGATTAATTTTAAACCCCACGCGATTCACCGCTATCTAGATTGCAATTGGTTCAATCCAAAGTTCAATACTGAAAACATGGATATGAAAACAGGGAGGATATGGATTTGTTATATGTATCTTTAGCTTCTCATACTTTGGTTTTATAGGATTTATACTCCAGAATATATGAAGCAATGCCAGCAGTTCCAGTATAAATCACCTATTAGGGCTAAAGCCATGTACACAAAAATCTTTTCACCTTCTCCACATTGGACAAAACTCCTCTCATGACACAAAGCAGATGCTCAGAAGACTTCGCAGATCCTCGGCTGATCGTGGACTCAGCAGGACGTCCATCCTGGCATAAGTATATTACATGTGTTCTAGATCCATCTTCTTTATTATGCCCAAGAGGAAGATTCATATAATAAAGGTAAAGTGAAGAAACACCCCTGGGTGATGCTCACCACGCTGACCCCTTCTTACAGAGACGTGTGTGATAGCTACAGGAGAAATTTCAAAAATTGGATAAAAAAAATAAAAAAATTAAAAATATGGCAGCTTTCGGTACTCAGGCGTCTTTGGGTTGTAAAAAGCAGCTCAATGTCATATGAAATGGAATGGCATTTGGGCTGCAATACTGCACACAACCTGAGGACAGGTGAGGCGCTGTTTATCACACAAAGCCCAGGTTATATAACAAGCCGTTAATGCTTATTTTAGAGTTTGGATCAACTGTTTACTTTGTGATGTTGATTCTTCTGTAGCATTTTCTGGCCAAGTATTTTGGTATATCTGAAGATTTTCCCATTAGCAGATTTGATTGTTATGGCTAATATGTGAAAAATCAAAAGAATCCCAAATCACACTCCCCACCCCCCCAAAAAAAAAAAAAAAAAAAAAACACGCAACAAAACAATATCTAATATAAATGCACATATACATACGCATGTCTATCTATAAATAATAATAAAAAAAGACACTCTAATCTCTCTCTCTCTAATCTCTCTCTCTCTCTCTAATCTCTCTAATCTCTCTCTCTCTCTAATCTCTCTCTCTCTCTCTCTAATCTCTCTCTCTCTCTAATCTCTCTCTCTCTCTCTAATCTCTCTCTCTCTCTCTAATCTCTCTCTCTCTCTCTAATCTCTCTCTCTCTAATCTCTCTCTCTCTCTAATCTCTCTCTCTCTCTAATCTCTCTCTCTCTCTAATCTCTCTCTCTAATCTCTCTCTCTCTAATCTCTCTCTCTCTCTAATCTCTCTCTCTCTCTAATCTCTCTCTCTCTCTAATCTCTCTCTAATCTCTCTCTATAATTTTAGCAACCCAGAATTCTGTTTTCTTCAGTAAAGGATGAGGCACGCAGTCCGTGATATTCGCTTAGTGTTCTCTTTATCCTTGTGTCAGAAAAACCATATGAAGAGAGCAGTGTCTGAAATATGCCAAACAAACTGCAAAGTCTAAAGAACATATTTATGCTTAAAATACACACCGCCTTCTCCGTTCCCACAATTGCCCCTATATATTTTCACTGCAGGGTTAGAATTCGTTTTTTTGGAGTTCAGAGTAGACATTGCGCCCACTCTCCGCAGAGCGTCTCCCCCATCCCTGCACTCTCATACACGAGCTTTAAAGACTCCCGAATACACAAAGAAATAAAAATCACAATGTAGCCGTGTCATGCAGATGGTCCATGTTACTGCACAATTACACAAAAGGTCAAATAAAAACAACACAAATACTCAAAGTCAAAAAAGGAAGCCATTAATCAAAGAACATATTCAACGCCGGCTGCTTATATTGTTATATACTGTTACCAATGATAAATACAGCTGTCAAATTGTATTCTTAATAACTAAGCTTGGCGAGACCAAGAAAGTTTGTTTTTCTTCCCAGTTGAATATATGGAAAAAAATAATAAAAATATTATAATAAAAAAATAAGTGTGTAATATATATATATTTTTTAATTCAAATAACTCCAAGGAAACTATTCTAATACATTTTTAAATTAATCAGATTTTATAAAATCGGTAGCTGTCGATTTCCTCAACTTTGTATAAGCCTGGAAGAAAAATCATTGAGCCATCATAGCTTTGGGCAGAAGCTACACTCTTAAAAACGCCAGCCCCATTACTTATGTCACAGTGACCTTTCAGCAATTCCTAAACTATACAAATTCATTAGTTTGAAAGTTATCTGAAAAAAAGAAAAAAAACAAAAAAAAAAAAACAAAAAAAAAAAAATCCAAAATTAAAAAAGGGGTTATCAAGGACCTTTATTTTCCATATGGGGCCTAGAACTTGACAGGTAGTTACCTGCGACGTGCTCTCTCACCTCAGAGTAGTCACAAGCTGCTCTTGCCAGGGATTACCCACTTCCTATGATGTCAAATCAGCAGAGCAGTTCCTTTTCTCCCGCACTGCTCTGTCTACCGACATCATGTTGATTGACAGGCGACTCAGCCTATAACACAAGGAGGAGGAGACTCTCAACCAACAAGACGTTAATAGGGACAACCTATTGACAGAACAGAGCGAAAGAGAAGGAACTGCTCACTCAAGGTGACTTCTCTCACAGGAAGCAGCAGAATCACCGGCAGGACCGATCCGTGATCACTCAGCCAAGAGATTGTCGAGCCGCAAAAAAAGCAGCTTCACCTGCTGCTACTAACCCCTTATATGCCACTGTCAATATCTGACAGCAGCCTTTTCAGCACAGTCTGTTGGCCTGCCTTTTCCATGCATCCCTCGTGCCTCTCCACTCTCCCTACTTTTGAAATCTCATAGTGCCAATGGATTAGCCTAATGAGTGCTATGATGGTGTTCCAGTGAACACAGTGATTTTTACTATATACGCAAAGTAGTTTTACAGTATACGCATAACGCCTGCCTTGATCAACAAACTCAGGTGGGCTGTAATGGACAGACTAGAGGGAAGCCACTCACCAAGCAGGACCCCCAGAACCATGAAACCCTTTAACCCCTATACAGGGATTTGGAATTACACAGGGTCCTGGAGATCACTACCTGTGGAAGGCTGCAGTCCGATGAGTAGTCAGGCAGGGTCAAACCAGGAATAGCAGAACAGGACAATCGGCAGGCAAGGACGTAATCAGAAAACGTAGCAGAGGTCAAATCCGGATCGGGCAGCGAGGTACAAAAACAGCAGGCAGAAGGGTAGTCAGAAAACACACAGAAGTCAGCACACAGGAATCACAAAACAGAATAGGGCGGATCAGGAGCCAGAAAATCAGAACTATCTCTGGCAGAGGTGAGCAGACCGGAGGGGGGCTAAGAAGGGTGTGGTGTCTTCCCATTGGCTGTAGCTGAACGCTGGCAACTTCAGCTGGAAGACACACGCCACCCACAGTCAGCCAGTGGTACTGCAGATCCCAAAATAACCCAGCCCAGTGGATGATCGGAGCCTGCGCCCACCTGTGCCGCTGGCATCGACTCCTCTCCCATCACCAGCACCATCCATGGCAGGAACACGGCGTCGCCTGGCGATCGGAGCAGAAGTCGCTGGAGCGGACTCCTGTAGTGACATAACAATAAGTGACTTTTAGTCCCATAATGAGTCAAAAAATAAGTTAAAAAAATGTTAAAGTATTTTGTATTACTGTGTCCAGAAGAGTCATCTATTAAACTATAAAATTAAATGCCTTAGTGGTGAAATATGCTTTATTGTGCTAACGCACAATTAAAATCATAGTGGGGGAATGATTATAAAACATTTTTCACCACTTGGGAGAGAGGATTTTTTCCTTCATTTTCTATTGCATACTGGTGGAGGTCAGCCACCGCATTTCTCCCTTCATTTAGATCCTGAGGTCATATTGGAAGACAAGGTACTGGTTTGTTTTGTTTTTTTGTGATATCATCTAGTTGTGTCTCCCTTTTCCTTGGACATTGACTCTTCAGTTGTATAAGAGGGATGGAGATAAGTCTTTGGCTTTGGAGGGGGGGGGTTGTTTCTATGGAAACAAAGGTTACATCACATGAAAGCCTTGTGTCTAATATAAGCTTTCAAAATTTTGTGTTTGTTGCTTATGGCAACAGTGTTCTACGCACGCTGAAAAACAAAATGGTGGAGTCTAATGCGATATTCACAGCACCTGAGAGCAGAGGAGTGATAAAATTCTTCTTTCTGCAAGGAAAGTCCGCAAAAGATATTCCTTGTGATATGTCACAGACATTGGGGGATCAATGCCCTTCATATTCCACAATTAAGAACTGGGTTGCCAAATTTAAAACGGGCCACTTCAGCACCAATGATGAGGAACGTCCTGGACGACCGAGAGTGGTTGTTCTGGAGATAGTCGATGCTGTGCACAACCTCCTACTGAAGAATCCATGAATTTCAGCTAAAGCAATAGCTTTCCCGTGAACGTGTTTGTGTCTTTATTCATGAACATTTGGACATGAGGATGAAGAACTTCCTGGATCGACTGGTCACTATGGATGAGACCTGGATTTATTTGCATCACCTTGAAAACAAGGAGTAGTCAAAAGAGTGGAGGCACAGTGATTCTCCTTGTCCAAAGAAGTTCAGGGTGGAAAAAAAAAAAAAGCCACAAAAGGTGATGGCGTCTGTTATGGGATAAGGAGGGCGTGCTGCTAGTGGACTACCTTCAAAAGGGTTCCACCATCAATGCAAGGTATTACAATGAACTCTTGGACCAATTGAAGGCAGCTCTGAAGGCCAAAAGGCGCAGCAAGCTATCCAAAGGAATCTTGCTCCTGCAAGACAAGACCTCCGCTCACACTGCACAAGCGACCACAACAAAACTGTCAGAGGTGGGCTTCCAGCTGGTTGACCACCCACCTTTTTCACCAGATCTAGCACCCTCCAACTGTTTCCACACCTGAAGAAACACCTCAAGGGTACCAAATTTCATACCATTTCGGATGTCATGGCTGCTACGGATGCCTGGTTTGAGGCACAACCGAAATCCTTCATTGTGTTAGGTTTACAGAACTTGGAATATCGATGTAAGAAGTGTGGTGACATCAGTGGAGAGTATGTGGAGTAAATCTAAAGTTTCATCATCCTCTCTCGTTTCTTTCTGAGTAAAGCCAAAAGACTTATCAAAAGGCCTTCATAGATGTGTCCATTCTTATATTTGCTTAAATTGGGCCAAGGAGTCTCTCAAAATAAATTCAATACAATAATCAACAATTATGAGGACATGCTCACAAAACCCTTCATAGGTGCGCAGACAGACACATGTAACACAGACATGAATCGATAGTATAAGAAAATGGAGTTTTGATTTTTCTTCTTTATGATGTATTTCTTGTGCCACAGATCGAGCAGAAATCAACCAAGGTGCAAAAAGTAAAGCGGGCTTTACACACTGCGATATCGGTCCCGATATCGCTAGTGTGGGTACCCGCCCCCATCTGTTGCGCGACACGGGGCAAAATCGCTGCCCGTGCCGCACAACATCGCCCAGACCCGTCACACACTTACCTGCCCGGCGACGTCGCTGTGACCGGCGAACCGCCTTTCTAAGGGGGTGGTCCATGCGGCGTCACAGCGACGTCACTGAGCGGCCGCCCAATAGAAGCGGAGGGGCGGAGCTGAGCGGGACGTAACATCCCGCCCACCTCCTTCCTTCCGCATAGCGGCCGGGAGGCAGGTAAGGAGAGCTTCCTCGTTCCTGCGGTGTCACACGGAGTGATGTGTGCTGCCGCAGGAACGAGGAACAACCTCGTTACTGCTGCAGTAACGATTTTTGAGAATGGACCCCCATGTCACCGATGAGCGATTTTGCAAGTTTTTGCAATGATGCAAAATCGCTCATCGGTGTCACACGCAACGGCATCGCTAATGCGGCCGGATATGCGTCACCAATTCCGTGACCCCAACGAGTTCGCATTAGCGATGTCGTAGCGTGTAAAGCCCCCTTAAGGGCTAATGATTAGCGAGCAATTCAGTGCTCAGGACTTGTAACCAGTAGTTGGACTCGAGCACCTGAGTATAATGCAAGTCAATGGGTAACTAGCATTTTTCCAGAAGATTTTGCAGAAAAATTCTCGCATTCCCCATTAACTTCCATGACACTCTGTACACGAGTTGGGCCGGTCCAAGGGTAAAATTGCACGTTACGAGTACCGAGCACTCGAGCATGGTAGTTTTTCATCCTACTTATCCCTATCATTCCCCCCGAGCATGGTTTTTGTTTTTTTAAATCTACCATATGGTTCCATAAATATGGGCATTATAATTTAGTAATAATTTTTCATGGATTTTACCAAAAAGGATAGTGTTCACAGAACAAGAAAGAGCAGGAGCGCCCACGGAATCCACATGGCAAAAAAAACACAGACAAAAAGACCCATGTCTCTAATAATATGGCGGATTTAAAAAAAAAAAAAAAAATGTAATAAATGCCGACAAAAAATAAAATAAGACCAAAACAAAAAAAACTATGATCTGGTGACAGGTTTTCTTTAAACTTTGCAAAGAATAAATAGCAGCACTTCAGAAGGTTATTAGAAAGATCAGTCTTTTTTAGCTCCTAGGAATTTCTTACCAAGTCTCTTGTATCTAATATGAATAATCTGTCAGAGGGGGAAGAAAAATCTCTTCCCCCCCAATATTCTAACCTCAATAATGTGATATTTAAAAAAAATGTCATTAAAAGGGAATCTGTCACCAGGTTTTTGCCACCTAATCTGAGAGCAGTATAAAGTAGGGGCAGAGATCCTAATTCCAGTGATGTGTCACTTACTGGGGCTGCTTAGTGTACTTTTGATAAAAATCACTGTTAATCAGCAGTAGATTATCATTACATGACTACTTGGGTTGCTGTAGGTAGTCCAGCATATTGTTGAGCTCTGTATAACTGCTAGATCTGCAGAAGAGAAAACATTGACTTTCTCAAAATGACAGCAAACAGCTCAGTAAGTGACATCGCTGGAATTAGGGTCTCAGTCTCTCTCGAGGTAGCAAAAACCTGGTGACTATTCCCTTTAACCACTTTCCAGCTCTGTTACGGAACTAAGGAACACAAAAAGATAGCTACATGACTCAGTTTCTGTTGCACCATGCTGGTCAAAATTTGGCTCCGGTGAAATAATTCACTGAACAAATCATGGCAGGTGGGAATAGTTTAGGCAGGTTGAGGTGCAGTTATGGTGTAGGGAATGTTTTCTTGGCACATCCTGGGTCCTACTCAACCTCTGGCTGCTAAGACATACAGCGGGTAAAATAAGTATTTAACAGATCACCAAGAAAATATATTTCTAAAAGGTGCTATTGACATGAATTTCTCACCAGATGTCCGTAACAACCCATCCAATCCACACAATACTATCAGTATGTTTTTCAACAATAAGGTTGCAAAGGTCTTGAGACAGCTCACTGATTTTACTCATCATAAGAGGTTTCTTGTGTGGCACTTTGGTAATGAGACACCTTTCTATAGGCCATCAGTTTAACCAGCTGATATTTTTCAATAAGTGGCAGGATTGCCGATTACTGTTAGATTTCAGTTGGTGTCATGACTTTTCATGGCTTTTTGCACCTCTCTTTCTTCAGGTGTTAAAGGGAATCCGTCATCAGATATTTTGCACTAAACCTAAAAGACTCCCCCTCTGCAGCTCTTGGGCTGCATTCTAGCAAAGTTCCTATTGTTCTTGTGCCCCCTTTCTGACCAAAATAAAGACTTTATAAAGTGGTACCTTTTTGTGTTCAGATCTTGATAATGGTACACGGAGGCGGGCTCTCTGGTGTCCGTTAGTCTGCCTCCCTGTCGCTTTAGGCCGTCCCCCATCGCGCAATTTCAAAGAGGTGACGTGAGGTAACCTGGCCAGCGCTTGCGCAGAACGGTGGAGGCGGTGGTGAAAGCGCGACCATGAGATTATGGGCGGGTACTTGCTGATGAAAGTCACAGCGCCGCCCATAATCTCGCGCATGCGCAACACGTCGCCAGAGGTCACACTACACATTGTAGTCCCGCGAGAGTGGCACGGCGCATGCGCGAGATTATGGCTGCCCATAATCTCACGCATGCGCCGTCCCACTCTCGCGGGACTACAATGTGTACAGTGTGACCGCTGGTGACGTGTTGCGCATGCGCGAGATTATGGGCGGCGCTGTGACTTTCATCAGCAAGTACCCGCCCATAATCTCGTGGTCGCGCTTTCACCGCCGCCTCCACCATTCTGTGCAAGCGCTGGCCAGCTTACCTCACGTCACCTCTTTGAAATTGCGCGATGGGGGACGGCCTAAAGCGACAGGGAGGCAGACTAACGGACACCAGAGAGCCCGCCTCCGTGTACCATTATCAAGATCTGAATACAAAAAGGTACCACTTTATAAAGTCTTTATTTTGGTCAGAAAGGGGACACAAGAACAATAGGAACTTTGCTAGAATGCAGCCCAAGAGCTGCAGAGGGGGAATCTTTTAGGTTTAGTGCAAAATTTCTGATGACCGGTTCCCTTTAAATATTTTTTTCCCTCTAAATATTTTTTTCCCTGTGTCATTTCTCATCATTACACATAAATTATGGATTTCAGTGGTTTGATTTCTTTGCCTCTGTGAATTGGATGGGTAGTTACTGACATCTGGTGAGAAATTCATGTCAATAGCACCTTTAGAAATATATTTACTTAGAAAATTGGTGATATGCTTAATACTTATTTCACCCACTATAGACCTCACAGCAGTTGTTGCCAAAGTTTCCAAAAATCCTGATCCAATTAAAGGGAACCAAACATCAGGATTTTTGTGTATAAGCTGCAGCCAGTGCAGTACTGGCACTATCAGGCACATTGTGTACATACCATCAGGGGGCAGCTCAGGTGTTTAGGCAGTGAAATACAACTTTATAAAGTTTGAAATTTCGTGCACTTTTTGATTGACGTGTGCACCTCTGCAGATAATGTCCGGGCGGGTTATGCACGTGTTCCCCGCCCCCCGCGCCGCCTGTTCCTCCCTCCCTCCCTCCCTCTGGCTGTATGTAAATATCTAATCTTCAGAAACATGGCGCCGGAGTGGGCCTCTGCGCATAGCGCTCATCTCCGGCGCCATGTTTCTGAAGCCCCCGCATTACACAACTTTGTGTCTGAGAGGGCGGCGCATGCGCCCTCGTTTCTTCACAGCCCGTTGTGACCGCGGGAGCACGCGCAATTAGAACAGGACAGAACAGCTGACCAGAGGACGCGATTACCTGCTGCTCCTGTATCGTGCCGCCCCAGGACACCGGGCCAACACACCAGCCGGTGTGACATCGCTGTGGCACCGCCCTCTCAGACACCAAGTTGTGTAATGCGGGGGCTTCAGAAACATGGCGCCGGAGATAAGCGCTATGCGCAGAGGCCCACTCCGGCGCCATGTTTCTGAAGATTAGATATTTACATACAGCCAGAGGGAGGGAGGGAGGGAGGGAGGAACAGGCGGCGTGGGGGGGCGGGGAACACGTGCATAACCCGCCCGGACATCAGGAGAGAGGGAGGAACAGGCTGGTGGGGGGGCGGGGAACTCCTGCATAACCCGCCCGGACATTATCTGCAGAGGTGAATAGGATAACTGAAGTGAGCACTAATATATATATATTATGAGTGCAAGCCAAAAATTACATACTATACAAGGATAAGGCTGCACATCAAACATAGATCATAGTATCATAGTTTTTAAGGTTGAAGGGAGACTCTAAGTCCATCTAGTTCAACCCGTAGCCTAACATGTTGATCCAGAGGAAGGCAAAAAAAACCCAATGTGGCAAACAAGTTCCAATGGGGAAAAAATTTCCTTCCTGACTCCACATCCGGCAATCAGACTAGTTCCCTGGATCAATACCCTGTCATAAAATCTAATATACATAACTGGTAATATTAAATTTTTCAAGAAAGGCATCCAGGCTCTGCTTAAATGTTAGTAGTGAATCACTCATTACAACATCATGCGGCAGAGAGTTCCATAGTCTCACTGCTCGTACAGTAAAGAATCCTCGTCTGTGATTATGATTAAACCTTCTTTCCTCAAGACGTAGCGGATGCCCCCGTGTTCCAGTCGCAGGCCTAGGTGTAAAAAGATCTTTGGAAAGGTCTCTGTACTGTCCCCTCATATATTTATACATTGTGATTAGATCCCCCCTAAGCCTTCGTTTTTCCAAACTAAATAACCCCAAGTTTAATAACCTGTCTTGGTATTGCAGCCCACCCATTCCTCTAATAATCTTGGTCGCTCTTCTCTGCACCCTCTCCAGTTCAGCTATGTCCTTCTTATATATCGGGGACCAGAATTGTACACAGTATTCTAAGTGCGGTCGCACTAGTGACTTGTACAGAGGTAGAACTATATTTTTTTCATGAACACTTATACCTCTTTTAATACATCCCATTATTTTATTAGCCCTGGCAGCAGTTGCCTGACACTGTCCACTAAAGTGAAGTTTACCATCCACCCAAGTCTTTTTCTGTGTCTGTTTTACCCAGTGTTCTTTACATAATCATAAATGTTATTTCCTCTACCCAAGTGCATGACCTTACATTTATCTACATTAAACTTCAATTGCCACTTCTCAGCCCAATCCTCCAATTTACATAAATCTCCCTGTAATATAAAATTATCCTCCTCTGTATTGATTACCCTGCAGAGTTTAGTATCATCTGCAAATATTGAAATTCTACTCCGCATGCCCCCAACAAGGTCATTTATAAATATGTTGAAAAGAAGCGGGCCCAATACTGACCCCTGTGGTACCCCACTATGAACTGAGACCCAGTCCGAGTACGTACCATTAATAACCACCCTTTGTTTCCTATCACTGAGCCAGTTTTTAACCCAGTTACACATATTTTCCCCTATCCCCATTATTCTCATTTTATGTACCAACCTTTTGTGTGGCACCGTATCAAAAGCTTTTGAAAAGTCCATATACACAACATCCACTGCATTTCCCTGGTCCAGGCTTGAACTTACCTCTTCATAGAAGCTGATCAAATTAGTTTGACAGGATCGATCCCTCATAAACCCATGTTGATACTCTGTCATAAGGTTATTTTTCTTGAGATACTCCAGTATAGCATCTCTCAAGAACCCCTCAAGGATTTTACCAACCGTAGAGGTTAAACTTACCGGCCTATAATTTCCCGGCTCAGTTTTTGTCCCCTTTTTGAATATTGGCACCACATTTGCTATGCGCCCGTCCTGCGGTACCGACCCTGTTATTAAGGAATCTGAGAAGATTAAAAATAATGGTCTATCTATCACAGAACTCAATTCCTGTAGTACTCTGGGGTGTATGCCATCCGGGCCCGGAGATTTGTCAACCTTAGTGATTTCGAGGCGGCGGCGTACTTCCTGCTGGGTTAAGCAGGTAATATTCAAGGGTGAATTTATGGTATCACTGGTCATGTCATCTGCCATGGCATTTTCTTGTATGAAAACCGTAGAAAAAAAGTCATTCAGCAGGTTGGCTTTACCCTCATCCCCTTCCACCATTTCACCAAGACTATTTTTAAGGGGGCCAACACTATCGCTTTTCAGTTTTTTACTGTTTATGTAGTTAAAGAATATTTTAGGATTATTTTTACTTTCTCTCGCAATGAGTCTCTCTGTCTCAAACTTAGCTAACTTAATTTGCTTTTTACATATTTTATTTAATTTTCTATAATTTATATAATGTCTCATCACTACCTACCCTCTAATTCTTTTAAGGCTTTCTGGTTTTCTTTTATTGCTTCCCTTACAGCTCTATTTAGCCATAGGGGTTTCCTCCTATTTCTAGCATGTTTGTTCCCATAGGGTATATTTTCTGCACAAGCCCTATTCAGGATGCTCATAAAAGTCTCCCATTTGCTTTGTGTACTTTTATTACTTAGTACATCATCCCAGTTTATTGCACTAAGATCATCTCTCAACCGTTTAAAATTTGCTTTCCTAAAGTTTAGTGTCCTTGTAGCCCCTCTACTAGACATCTTACTAAAGAATACATGAAAAATTATTTTGTGATCACTATTCCCCAAGTAACCCCCAACTTGTATATTTGATATGCGGTCTGGCCTATTGGTTAGTACAAGGTCTAGTAGTGCTCCCCCTCTCGTGGGGTCCTGTACCATTTGTGAAAGGTAATTATCTTTCATTGTAATCAAAAATCTATTTCCTTTGCTGGAACTGCAAGTTTCTGTTCCCCAATTTATATCAGGATAGTTAAAGTCCCCCATAATAATTACCTCTCCGAGACTAGCTGCTTTATCAATTTGCTTTATGAGGAGATTCTCTACCTCTTCCATAATATTCGGCGTCTTATAAACACACCCCTATCAGTATTTTATTATTCATTCTCCCCCCCTTATCTCCACCCATAGGGACTCTACATTCTCAGTACCCTCACATATGTTGTCACCTTCCCCATTAAGATGCAGCCCATCCCTAGCATAGAATCTGTAGCCAACTGAAAAGTCGGCCCAATTCTCCAGGAACCCAAAACCCTCTTTCCTACACCAACTCCTGAGCCACCTGTTAACCTCCCTGATCTCTCTTTGCCTCTCTGGTGTGGCTCGTGGCACAGGTAGTATTTCCGAAAATACCACCTTTGAGGTCCATGCTTTAAGCTTACAACCTAATTCCCTGAAATCATCTTTAAGGACCTTCCACCTACCTCTAACTTTGTCATTTGTGCCAATGTGTACAATGACCGCTGGATCCTCCCCAGCCCCTCCCAGTAATCTGTCAACCCGAACAGCGATGTGCCGAACTCGAGCGCCAGGAAGACAACACACTGTTCGGCGATCCCTGTCTTTGTGACAGATTGCCCTATCTGTCCCCCTAATAATTAAGTCCCCCACTACCAGTACCTGTCTTGCCTGCCCTGCACTCCTATTCCCCCCCTTACTGGAGCAGACACTCCTCTGGCGTTCAGAGGTCATGCCTTGCTGCAGCAATGCTACCCCTGTAATGACATCCCCCTCATCTGCCAAGTTTGCAAACCTATTGGGGTGTGTCAGTTCAGGACTAGCCTTCCTAGCACTTTTCCCTTTACCCCCCTTTCTAACTGTCACCCAGCTACCTACCTCACCGTCCTGCCGCTCCCTACTACGATCCTCCCCCACATCTGACCCAGCAAGCTGCTGCTCAGTGAGCAGCAAACTCCTTTCCATATTGCTATTGCATCTCAGAGTTGCCAGCTGCTCATTTAGATCCAGTATCTGGGCTTCCAAATGTGCAACTTGCTCACATCTCGAACAACAGTATGCACCCTCGAACGGCTTTTCAAGGACTGCATACATGAGACAAGATGTACACTGGATCGCATTAGAAATAGTGGAGCACATTGTCTAATGGGGATAGCACTAAACAAATGTTAAGTAATTAAACAACTAAATACAAACAATTCTACTCACACTTACTTTTGCTCACACTTTGCTCACTCACGCTCACAAAGAAGAAGACGGGCTAAAATTCAGAAGTCTTCCTTCCGGCTGTAACGGCCAAAACCCGGTTCTCCTTGAGCTCGCGGTGACTTCACTTATCCCAGAAGGCACTGGGAATATGCAAATTATCCTCGCAAGACTCCTTCCCTGGCTAATATACAAGGATAAGGCTGCACATCAAACATATATAATGGTATAATGCCTCAAGAATATGGAAAAATATTGGAATATACAATGAAAAATGCTACTTGCTAATTTGAACATGTGAATAATGAATTGCATACCTGCCATGAATATTAGGAAAAAGGAGATATTTAGCAATCACATTGATCAATGTAACTGAGCCCCAAGACCTCGTCAAAGTATATAGAGATTGAGCCCCAAGACCTCGTCAAGGTATATAGAGATATACCTTGACGAGGTCTTGGGGCTCAGTTACATTGATCAATGCGATTGCTAAATATCTCCTTTTTCCTAATATTCATGGCAGGTATGCAATTCATTATTCACATGTTCAAATTAGCAAGTAGCATTTTTCATTGTATATTCCAATATTTTTCCATATGCTTGAGGCATTATACCATTATATATGTTTGATGTGCAGCCTTATCCTTGTATATTATGTGCAGAGGTGCACACGTCAATCAAAAAGTGCACGAAATTTCAAACTTTATAAAGTTGTATTTCACTGCCTAAACACCCGAGCTGCACCCTAATGGTATGTACACAACGTGCATGATAGTACCTGTACTGCACTGGCTACAGCTTATACATGAAAATCCTGATGTTTGGTTCCCTTTAAGGCTGCTTTCACACATCCGTTTTTTGCTGTGCGGCACAATCCGGCTCTTTGCAGAAAAAACGCAACCGGGTTTTTTTGCCGCCGGTTGCGTTTTTCTGCATAGACTTTCATTAGTGCCGGATTGTGCCGCATGGCCTTGCGTTCGGTCCGTTTTTTGCCGGATGCAGCATATTTAGCCCATGCGGCGGCCGGATGGAACGTTGCCTGGCACGTTTTTTTGTCCGGCAAAAAAAAAAAACGCATCGCGCCGCATCCTGCCGATGCGGCGCTTTTTCCAATGCATGCCTATGGACGCCAGATATGGCAAAAACCACATCCGGCGCCGCATGTGTTCTTTGCACTGCGCATGCTCAGTAGCGTGCCGCAACCGGCAAAAACCGGACGGGCCGCATGTAAAAACTTATGCAAAGGATGCGTTTTTTCGCCGCATCCGTTGCATAGGTTTTAGAGCCGGATTTAGCCGCACTGCTAAAACCGGAGGTGTGAAGGCAGCCTAATGTGTCATGAGGTATGCCATTCAAGAATCTAGACAAAAGATTGGTCACAGTGAAAAAAAACTTGGGTAGAAGTTACGAACTTGGGATATTTATTGATGTTTTTGTATTTCAGGGGATAATTGCTCCAGAATTCTGAATCACATTTTTTGGAAACCGTAGTGAGAGTGTGTGGTCAGTGTGTAATATTTTGCCAGATTGCCAAAGTCTATTTCACGAATGCCTTGTAGTCAACAACCCTATAAAAAGCACATTATTTGTCGGCTTCCCTAGTCTGGTTTCTATTTATTTTCCCGTTAATATAAAATTGAAATTCATTTGGTTTTTAATATTTTTGTGGCTCCAGCAGGAAATATGCAAAAACACCAAAAAGCCCAGTGTTATCATTTTCTGGACCGATATCTTGATATTAATCCTAGATCATAAACACAACTAATAAGTGTCAAGATTCCTCCACTCATGCCGAAAGGGGTGACACTCCCAGAACGTATGATCAACAGACAAAAAAAAAAAAAAAAAAAAATGTAAAAAAAAATGTAATATTTCCGTTCTGTCGGAGCCGTAAAATCAGCATCCAGCATCCATGCTTGTTGAAAGGTAAATGTTAGATTTCTGTTCCAACAATGCCACTAAGGATATGTTCACACGTGGAGTTTTTGTCACATATTTTACACAGTGTATTTGGTGTGTAAAATAACCTACCAGCATAGTTGATGAGATTTCTGAAATTTAATGAACATGCAAAATTTTAATTTTTCACGTTTTTTGAGCCCTGCTCTGCCTTTGACGCAGTATTTCAATTCTTCCAGCTCTTAATTCATTCAAATTGGTGGAATTTAATACCGGAAATTGAAATGATTATCTGGGGAAAAACACTTAAAGAGGTTTCCTCATGAAAAAAAAGTTAATTTTAATCAATAGATTTTGAAATAATAATAAGTTCCACAATTGGATGCATTTAAAAAAAATGTTCCTGTGCTGAGATAATCTTATATATGTGCCCCTGCTGTGTACTGTGTAATGGTTGTGTCTGACCGTATAAGATTATCCCCGCACAGTAACATTTTTATTTATTCATTTATTTTAAACATCCAATTGTGGAAATTATTATTCCAAGATCTAGTGATTAAAATTAACTTTGTTCATGGGAAAACCCCTTTAAACACTACCATGAGTCCTGCACTGCCATGTCTAAAGAACGGTATCTAAACATCCTCCAAGAACAAGCTTCTCCCAAGAATCCAGGAGCAATTTGGTGATGGTCTCCATCATGCTTGAAAAATAGTGTCCATGTCAGAAGGCAAAAGTGATAACTAAGTGGTTCTGAGAGAGAAAAAAAAAATAAAAAAATAAAAAAATAGAAATTTGGGTCCATGGCCAGGAAAACGCCAAGTCTCAATCTCAGAGATCATGTGGTCAATCCTCAAAAAGTCGGTGGACAAACAAAAACACAGAAATTGTGAAACGTCAAGCACTGGTTAGGTAAAAATGGGTCATGAGTCAGGATCTGGCAAAGAAACTGATATCCAGCTATCAAGGCGAAGGGTAGAAGGCTTGAAAAATTAGGCACACAACTGTGAATATTAAGTTTTTGCATAAATTAGGAAATATTGGTCATTAAAGTATAAAAATGTATGAAATTCTGATAATTATTCTTCACTATCCATAGAAACATCTGACTAAAAAGGTCTAAAAACACTGAAGCAGCAAACTTGGGGAGAACTAAAATTTGTGTCCTTCTCAAAACTTTTGGATGCAACTGTACACAGGAAGGTTTATTTTCCAAAGTATTAAATATCTGTACACAAAATAAAAAAAATAGATAAAAAAAATCTACATTTTCACATTTTCAATAGTACCTTCCATAAAAAAAAAAAAAAAAAAAAAGAGGGAAAATGATAAAAAGAATCCTTGTCAGAAATAAGGTTCGATCTTCAAGACCTTAATGGAGAAGTTACTTTAACTTGCGTTAAAATGTGACAGTTGAAAGGGATAAAAACAAAAACAAAAAGATTCCATGTAAAAGTAAAAAAAAAAAAATGGCAATTATCTTCCATCAACAAAGACAATCCAGGATAACCTCGCTGACACAGGAGACGCTCAGTGCTCAGTCCAGACACTTCATGCTCATTAAGCCACCACTGATCTAGTGACAAATTGCCTAAAAGTATGTGGAGGCCTTCTTCATCTTGTGAAAGCTCAACAAAAAAAAAAAATCTGCAGAAAAAAAAAATGGGCAAGGGGCAAAAACAGCTGAGCGGACCGAGACCAAAACTGGCAAGAAAGTCCAATTCTAGGTTTGGAATCAGAAATCCTGAGGACTATGTACGTGTTCACACAGAATTCTTGGTTCCTGGATTAGTGCTGGTCATGGGGCAGAGTCCTCCTGAAGATTGATAGTGAATTCGGCGGTATGGACATATGACTGGTCCAAACTGTGCTCTCCCAAGTTGCACCCACTGGCAGCCTTTCCTTTGCAGAACAGGTGATGGGCAGAGGTATAAAAGCTGCGGGGGACAGAAATCCACCCTGCCAAACTGCAGGCTCTAAATCAAAAAGCCTCCAAGTGCACTCTCCGTGGCTATGTGACGTCTTGATCTAGGCAAGTGATTTTGAAAAACTGATACCAATCTGTCAGAGCTACTTCTCATAGCTCTTTCTATTCTGTCTGTCCAACCCAAGTGTTTGAAAAAAAAAAACAGCAAGCAGAAGGTTTTGCACCGATATACACAGTGTGGAGAGAAGAGAGAGCAGCTAAAGTCTCAGGGAGAGCAGACATAATAGGTTCAAATAGATGCGGGATAGAAACTGTGCAGATATATAAGCTTCAGGTTCAGCACCCTCGATATAAAACAGAACTAACACCCAGCCTACATGACTGGTAGATCAGGAACAATTGAGATATTTAGCATACAAAAATGGCCATTTATATATGTGCCCAGTAGTTTGTTTTTTTTTGTCTAAATTATGGAGTCATGCCCACTGACTGTGTACCCTTCCCCCATTAGCCACAGGTGATTTTATTCTATAGTAGCAGGTTCCTACATGCCCGTACACATGGAGGTTTGTAACCCAGAGAAAGGCTTCACTTTAGTGTAGGTTCCCAGTTACGAGATATGCCTTGACGTGGCTACTGGGCTGATATAGAAATGGCCATTTTTGTAAACTGAATATCTCAATTTCTCCTACATTTCCTTAAGCAGTAATTTATATTTATATTCTTGCATTCATTGTTTGCATGATGTAAGCTCATCATCGACAATATTAAAACTATATCCACAAAGTGGCTCAGGAGACAAGTATTTAGTCAAAATACAGGCCTCCACGCCTATCTGAGATCAAAGAGTAACCCAATACGTAATGGCTCAGCAGAGCCATTGGTGGCACATTTCCAGACAGTTACAAATTATTTCTGAATACTTCAGCATGTCATCCTTCATTACCGCGTTCGCTACACACAGGGTGGGACATTTCTCCTCACAAATATTTCAGCCATTCCAGTGTGATGGGCTTAACCGTTTTAACCTAAGACTTTATGAGTCAAGCCACGAGTCCAGACTCCCGTGTAAACCTCTGATGGATGAAAAAGGACGAAGAGAACGGAACCAGATCGAGAGGACGATATATCTTCACAGATTTGTTTTATTTTATTTTTACTTTTTTTAAAAACTTTCCCGCAAAAACACCGGAAAACAGAATTATCTCCTCAGGGTACAGTGACTGCTTTCTCTGCAGTGTTCTGAGAAATGCAACTGTTATCTTCTATTATACGCTAATATTTTATACTCTCAGTAGGAGACTTGGCTTTCCAAAGTATTATTGCCCGTCAGAATTGTAATGATTAGCAAACAAGGCCTTTTGGATGGGCTAATAGACATTTAGTAATGGCCGACCATAAGGAGGTTCTGCTGCTAGGCCTCTGGCTGCTATAGAAACCGCATGTCTTCCCGAGATCAACTCTCATTGGCACCAAATGTCTGCCGGAAGGTGCACCCCCCCGTGTCAACCTTACGTGTTTATTGTATACACTTAGCGCTCAGTGTCACACATGGAAAAATAAATGTCTAAGGGAGTCTGGCCACTGACTAACAGAATGCGAACAGCAAAATAAACCTTTGCAACAAACAAAACAGTATCTGTTACTGTGTCAGTTCCTCAGCCCAGCAAGCGGAGGTATGGAGTCTCTGCACCAGCAGCCTGGACCGCTCTCGTCAGCCCAGCAAGCGGAGGTATGGAGTCTCTGCACCAGCAGCCTGGACCGCTCTCCTCAGCACAGCAAGCGGAGGTATGGAGTCTCTGCACCAGCAGCCTTCAGCCTGGACTGCTCTCCTCAGCCCAGCAAGCGGAGGTATGGAGTCTCTGCACCAGCAGCCTGGACCGCTCTCCTCAGCACAGCAAGCGGAGGTATGGAGTCTCTGCACCAGCAGCCTTCAGCCTGGACTGCTCTCCTCAGCACAGCAAGCGGAGGTATGGAGTCTCTGCACCAGCAGCCTGGACCGCTCTCCTCAGCACAGCAAGCGGAGGTATGGAGTCTCTGCACCAGCAGCCTTCAGCCTGGACTGCTCTCCTCAGCACAGCAAGCGGAGGTATGGAGTCTCTGCACCAGCAGCCTTCAGCCTGGACTGCTCTCCTCAGCACAGCAAGCGGAGGTATGGAGTCTCTGCACCAGCAGCCTTCAGCCTGGACTGCTCTCCTCAGCACAGCAAGCGGAGGTATGGAGTCTCTGCACCAGCAGCCTTCAGCCTGGACTGCTCTCCTCAGCACAGCAAGCGGAGGTATGGAGTCTCTGCACCAGCAGCCTTCAGCCTGGACCGCTCTCCTCAGCACAGCAAGCGGAGGTATGGAGTCTCTGCACCAGCAGCCTTCAGCCTGGACCGCTCTCCTCAGCACAGCAAGCGGAGGTATGGAGTCTCTGCACCAGCAGCCTTCAGCCTGGACCGCTCTCCTCAGCACAGCAAGCGGAGGTATGGAGTCTCTGCACCAGCAGCCTTCAGCCTGGACCGCTCTCCTCAGCACAGCAAGCGGAGGTATGGAGTCTCTGCACCAGCAGCCTTCAGCCTGGACCGCTCTCCTCAGCACAGCAAGCGGAGGTATGGAGTCTCTGCACCAGCAGCCTTCAGCCTGGACCGCTCTCCTCAGCACAGCAAGCGGAGGTATGGAGTCTCTGCACCAGCAGCCTTCAGCCTGGACCGCTCTCCTCAGCACAGCAAGCGGAGGTATGGAGTCTCTGCACCAGCAGCCTTCAGCCTGGACCGCTCTCCTCAGCAGTCTCTCTCTAGTGAATACCTCCTGATTATTTGAGCTGATCCAATAAGGAATCAAAACCTGGAGTGAATGTGGAGAGGGGAGTAACCATTCCCGCTGCCATTCCTACTGATTACTCCAGTAAAAAACAGGCACAAAATGACACTGAAATAAACAGGCTTCAGCAACTAACTGAACTGCTGAGCCAGATGTGACATTTCCCAGTCCATTTGCATGGGCAGACCACTCCACAATCAGTACATGGAGGCACATGAAATGAAGCGAGGGGAAACACACATATCCCTCTCTCTCTCCATATACACATATACACCTATACACATTCACACACCGAGACATACATGCACATTATATATACACACATGCAGTAAATTTAGGTAGATATATATTGCTTGATATCTCTATATGTACACTGTGCAAAATCACTTGTTTTTGCTCTTATTTTTCATGAGAAAAATTCAAAGATCTATGACTTTCTATATATTTTTATGAACACAAAAGGCCTTTTTCTTCTCAAATATTTAGAAATTTGTCAAAATGTGTGTTAGTGAGCACTCCTCCTTTGCCGAGATAATAATAATAATAATAATAATAATTTTATTCATTTATATAGCGCTATTAATTCCATAGCGCTTTACATACATTGTCAACACTGTCCCCATTGGGGCTCACAATCTAGAGTCCCTACCTGTATGTCTTTGGAGTGTGGGAGGAAACCGGAGAACCCGGAGGAAACCCACGCAAACACGGGGAGAACATACAAACTCCTTGCAGATGGTGTCCTTGGTGGGATTTGAACCCAGGACCCCAGCGCTGCAAGACTACAGTGCTAACCACTGAGCCACCGTGCCGCCCATCCACCTCACAGGCGTGGAGCATCAAGATGCTGATTACACAGCATGATTATAGCATAGGCGTGCCTTAGGCTGGCCACAATAAAAGGCCACTCTAAAATGTGCAGTTTTACAGTTCTGGGGAGTCCCGGAAGCCCAAAAAACAGTCAGTATCTGGTGTGCCAACCATTTGCCCTGCAGTGGAATCCGGGAATCATCCGTGAAGAGAACACCTCTCCAACGTGCCAGACACCATCAAATGCAAGCATTTGCCCACTCAAGTCGGCTACAACAATGACTTGTAGTCAACAATTATAATAATAAATCTTTATTTCTATGGCGCCAACATATTCCGCAGCGCTTTACAATTCAGGAGAATCATATACAAACAAGTAACAGTTATTGAAAATACAAAATTTAGAAGGGGGGGGGTGGGGGAAGACAACCCTGCTCGCTGCTCGTGAGAGCTTACAATCTACAATGAGATGGGGGGGGAGGGGGCAAGGTACAAGTGCTTATTTAATCCAGCTGGCTCAAGGAAATGGGGGATAGATAATGGCTTCCTGGACCAGTTGGCCAGAACGTTGAGATGCATTTGGCTGCCATGGAGTTTGACGCGGGGTTATGTTCTGAGAAGTTGTGGAGGGATTGTGTGAATTTAGTTCGGCTAGGGAGTGTGAATAGGCCGCATCTGAAGCCGATTAAGTTATGATTTGTCCTAACTTCTTGGGGTAGAGCGTTACAGAGGATTGGTGCAGCTCAGGAGAAGTCTTGGATTCGGGAATGGGAGGTTTGGATTAGTGTAGATGTTAGTTGAAAGTTATTTTCAGAGCATAGAGAACGGGTGGGGTGATAGACCGAGACAAGGGAGGAGATGTAGGGGGGTGCCGCACTGTGGAGAGCTTTGTGGGTGAGAACAAGCAATTTGAATTGGATCCTGTAATATATGGGCAGCCAGTGCAATGACTGGGACAGAGCAGAGGCATCCGGGTAGCGGTTAGCCAGATAGGTGACCCTGGCTGCTGCATTAAGGATGGACTGTAGATGAGAGAGTCTAGTTAAGGGGGAGACCAATTAATAGAGCTTTACAGTAGTCAAGGCGAGAGTGGATCAGGGCCACGGTGAGGTTTTTTGTCATTTCCATTATGAGAAAGGGGCGAATTCTAGAGATGTTTTAGAGGTGCAAGCGGCAGGAGCGGGCAAGAGATTGTATGTGGGAGGTGAAGGAAAGATCAGTATTACACAATGTTACACAACAGGAATGGGTAGGGAGGTGTAATTAATTAGGGTACACATGCGTCTACTGATAGGTCAGAATGCACATTCTACATAACAGGTTCCCTTACAGAGACATTCCCCAATTGCCTACCCATCACACATACTTTAATGAAAAACAAGACTTTGCTCCTGCGTGAATGTATAAAAGGTACTTGATAGAAATGTCACGGGCGGGGAGGAGGGTGTCAGCACACCGCGCTCACCCCTTCTGCTCGGGTCCGGCAGCTGCTCAGTGGTGGCTCGAGCGGTGGGCCGGATCCCGGGGTTTCTCGAGCGACACTCCTCGCTCGTGAGTGAAAGGGGGGTTTTGTGGTTGGGTGTGGGGATTGTTATAGTTCGTGATGCCACCCACGGTTGTGGTGATTTCACTACCGCTGCTCAATATGGGGATCCCGGGGATGGTGATGCGGAGCAGCCAGTTGTTGTGTTGCCCCTCCGTGGGTAGGGGTTGGTGATCCCGGGGCCCAATGGGGTGCAGGGGCAGCGCTGTGCCTTGTGGCACTGAGGTACTCACTCAGCCAGTAAACACGACACAGTTCTCGGTAAACAAACGGCTGGTTGGACGGGTCCCTCGGACGGTTCACGGTGCTGCGGTTCCCTGCAGTTAGCGGTGACGGTCTCTTCCCTGCACCTTTGAAATGTCTGTTTGGTAGCGGTGGATTCCCACCGGTTACCCGCTCCCCGACTGCAATCTGTGCCGGAGGAGCTCCACACTTTGCCCGCAGGCGCCGGCCCTGGGAAACTGGTGCCTTGGCGGTGGCGGTGTTTCCCCGTTGTGGTTGGACCTTTGCCGTCTATCAGGACTTGCTTGTTGGGGGATCTACGTCCCCTTCACTAATGGATTTAGCAATGTATAGCGACTCCAAGCCTTGCTGGGATCCGAAAAGCCCCTGCTCTGGTGCTGACTGCCCTTTGTATACTGCTCCAGACCCCCGGATACACACAGCCTCCGTGGTCCTTCCAGCAACCTCCAGACAGTCCCACTGCAGATCTTCACCACTGTCTGCTGACTTTGCTGACTCCGTCTGGGCACACAGCCACAGACCAACTTCAGGCTGTCACTTTCACTGCTGTTTCACTCTAGCTCCCTCCTGAGCTTTCTCCTCTCCTCGACTTCACTCTTGCCCTGCCTGGGCTAATCTGCTGTTTTCTCCTTCATGTCCCTCACTGGACTGCCTGGTTTCTCCCGCCTCCAGAGTTGTGAGCTCCTCGGTGGGCGGAGCCAACCGCCCGGCCCACCCCCTGGTGTGCATCATCAGCCTCTGGAGGAAGGCAACAAGGATTTGTGGGTTAGCTGGTGTACCTGCAGGGAATGTGGGGTGCGTGTGTGTTGTTACCTGTGTCCCCTGGCTTGCCCAGGGCGACACAGAAACAGCGGTGAACATGTAAGGGGGTGTAAGGCTCGGCCGCCTCAGACCTACAAATCCAGTGTATGAAATGGAATGTTTGAGTTTGTGTTATGGTGTAATGTGTTTAAACTGCCACTAGGTGGCCACCATGTGTAAGTTGCTTCCCTGGTGCTCCCGGGCTAGAGGAAGTTGGTGAAGGGGAGGAGCTTAGTTTGAAAAATGACAGTTAAGAAGTCAGTTAGCGTGAGGAGAGTCCCTGAGGGAGTGGAGTCGATTGCGTCTGTGAGACGTGGTGTAGGACAACCCAAATAACTCTAATTTGGCATGACCTTCTGGGTCAAATCCAGGTGCTGGACATGTAGTGCGGCCCGGGTGGTGGCCATTCCCTGGCAGAGACCCCTCAGTCAGTGAGCCCTTGAGAGAGAAGCAAGTCCTGACTGACCGGAAAGACGGTTGAGTCTGCTGTGGATAGTGAAGCTGAAAGGGAGGAAGAGGAGCGCAGGGACCCCAAAGGGAGCCTAAGTACCAGGGAAGCGGTTGACCGGAAAAATGTATAAAATTATCTGTTGCTATTGGTAACCCTTTCAGGGAACAAGATTGTGACGGCCTCAGGAGAGATAAGAAACTGTATTTGATGTTGAGAAGTAAAGCAGTTTGGTTGAAAGAACCTGTGACTGTGTCTGTGATTGTGACGCGTGAAGAGAAAGTCTGCTTATTACTGTATTGCACTAAAGTGGCGGTTGGGGTGCGGAGGAAGAACACCGGGCTGCGCGGCAGCCGAACAGCGGGCTCTGTCAGGACTACCAACACACCCCGCCGCCCATGTAACAAACTCTGCTAACAAAGTTGGACAGGCCGACAGGGCTGTGGCGTCAGTAACCCGAACCTCCGACTCAGACTCCTCAATTTCCCCAATTCCGACAAACTCCGAGTCCTTCAGACATGACTCAGGTTTATGATAAATATACTGTAATAATCATTAATCATTATCATGCAATGATCAACTAAAAGCCTAGATTCTTTGATCAGGAATAGAACAGACATTTATAGGACATTTCATAACTTTCACAAATTCTTATGAAAAAATATTCATAACATACTGCATGGAACCGCTGGACCCAATTTCTTATATATTCTAGGAGTTGGTCCATTTTATACCAACCCCACCAAAATGAACAGACTCCGACTCCACAGCCCTGCAGGCCGGGCACAACTCTGGTAAAGGACAGAAGCAATATATCCAGTTGCGGTAACGCTGGTAAACTAATTTGGTACTGCTGCTTCACAGGTAACTGGAGCTACTCACCACTCCAGTCGAGACAGGAATTAAGTTTGCGCTGGCAGCCACTCCGCTCTTCGCTCCTTGCCCACACAGACCCTTTCACTAGGATTTTTGCAGTGTTGGCAAGCACTCCAATAGGACATAACGCTGACCCTTTCAGATTCTTCCGGTCTCCTACTCCACACACAGGAGGGAGATTATGAATAAGGAATTGAGAAAGAGGGCGGTGGTGTCAGATGTTGCGGAAACAGAGAGGATAGATAGTGCGGCTAGTAGTCTATTGCAATATTCGTTTCTGGGACGGTTGGTCCCCCTTCATCAGATGCTAGGGCATGATAAATTGCTACAACCTTTTTATAACCGCAGCCATCAACCAACCCAAAATTAAAAACACTATTAAGATGCATAAAAAAACCATTACTTGCATAAATTACAAAATAGAGCCTACTACATGTTAATAAGAGGTTGGCCACTACTTTTACATTGACGGTGTATCTTTAGGATAGGTCATCAATGCATGATCGGTCGGGGTCCACTACTAAGCACACCAGCCAATGAACGGTTCTCTATGTCGGCGGCAGCAGCCTGTGGCCATAAATGATCAGTTCCGGAGCTGCTCAGTCTTCTGATAGCGGCCGAGTACTGCACATGCGCCTCCCATTGAATTGAACAGGAGGCGGATGTGCAGTAACCGGCCACTATCAGAAGACTGAGAAGCTCCGGAACTGAGCAGTTCCACTTGCCTGCCGTCGCCGCCACCGAAAACAGCTGATCGGCGGGGGTGCCGGCCGATCAGACATTGGGGACCTATCCTAAGCATAAGCTATCAATGTGAAAGTAGTGGATATCCTCTTTAAATACACTTACGTTTTTTACATAAAATTTTTTCCTGAAAAGGGAACCTTGGTTTGGAGATTATAACCACCCATAGACCTACTAAAATTATTATTCCTGATTGTTTCATTTGCGTGTGCATACATATGCGAGTAAAAAAAAAAAATAAATAAAAAAGTACCTGACCTCTGAGCGTCAGCAGCGCTCGGACACCACCACCAACTTTTCCCAATTCCTTACACATACTTTAAAAGGTTTAACAAAAATTAATTTGAATCTTCTAGCCTGAAAATAAAGTCTATCTTGCTCTTTGCTGGGTGTGCAACCAATGAAACCCCCAGCAATTTGATATATGTGTCTCTGGCTATGCGAACACCAGGCTGTACAGAACCCATCTTGAATAGAGTGCTCAACCGCTGCTATTTTGGATAGTCTTATAGACAATGAATGGAGAGACAATGATTGAGGCTCTCCAGAACCCAGTTTTCGGGATTGCAGGGCGTTCAGTGATTAGCTGGGGCCCCAGTGATCAGCAAGTTAGTCTCTATCCTTGGACCATGGATAAGGGATAAGCTTTTATATTGAAAGGAAGTTTTTTTGCAGTCAGATCACCGCTTTTGAGATTGAAGCCTTGTCCACCTTCTCCCATGGATTTTGTCGCGAGCTATACATTTCTCTACCTCGCGGCATGCAGGGGAAATGTTCTATTACAAATCGGTCATTAATATGTAATACAAAGACTGCTCCAGTTTACTAAAACGCATGACAATATTGCTTAGGGGCTCTCCTATTTAGCCCATGAGAACCAAGCAGGGTGCTCTGCTTTATGTTGTATCCTACCTGGGTATAGGGACAAGGACAAACCATCCTTTTCAGGTTTCGTACAATGGGTCAGTATCAGTTAAAAAAAAAAAAATAAAAAATACCATTAATAATAAGGAATACAAATCTAAAAGAGCAGAGTCCAAGACATTTTCAATACCAATTAAATTTGTGAGTTATGAAAAGAATACAAAAAGGGATTGCCCTGAAACAGAAGGCACATCCAGACCACTGAGTACACCGGGTGAAGATGATGATGGTGCCGCAATGATCCCATTAATTTATAAAGAATCATGAAGTCAATAACTTCTACTATATTTGCACTTCTTTAAACGATAGCAATATTTTCTTTTTGGGCTTTTGCTCAGGACCCTCCCAGGAGTCCGACACGTTCACACCGGCCTTGGTTCCTTTTATCACCATTTCCTCTGGTGCGGCAGCTTATCCAACGCAGTCCGGAGTTAATAATCCCCTTGTGGCATCGCCGGATCTGTCAGCACGTGATGGGATAACTTCCTCTCAGAGAACAGTAGCCGTGTAGTGACAAGTGATACGAGACCCTCAGACCCCCAGGGTTAGGTCTACTGGTCACAGCCCCCATATGGATACATGTATATTGTCAATAAAGACGTATGGGATGCAGGAGCTGATATACAAATCTTAGAATCCTACCGGGGTATAATGACAACACACTAACGATAGAAGATCTCCTTAGATCTATAGCCATCATTTTATATATTGGATTTCAAGTAAAAGCAAAAATTTTGGAAATGTACCCCTCACAGATGAGAATTTACTACAGTTGTAACCAGCCATTGTGCCAAAAACAGCAGCAATACTAAACTCTCTTATTTTATCAAAATGTTTCGCCCTGGAACACAGGAGCGATTTGTCAGGACTGGATGCAACAGTAACAAACGTCCAGCTATGAGAGGTACGAAGGAGTTTTCCCATACGTCGAATGTGCCGCAGTCCCCATTCACACTCTTGATTTCCATGTGCACGTTTGATCCTAATTTTTAATGGCTAGCACATTGACATATTCTTGTTTAGGGCAATCTTTATAGTTTTGCGCCCTCTTCTGCAGACTGCTAGTACAGCCCAAAAAGAAAAAAGAAAGTGCACTATCGCCATCCGTGATGTATCCCTGTGTTGGCAATTTTTACTGACTGATTGATGGCGGCTTCCCAAGTTCTTTGACCAGTAATTATTTCTCCTTACGAGAGAAACATATGACACGTGGATGCTGAAAACAGACACATGTACCTAAAACGAATGAGAATAAGATCTGACAGACAGTAGAAAAATGGTCTATGGTTTTGTTTTTTTCGAGAATGACAAAAAAAAAAAAAAAAAACACAAAAATTGGATTCTAATAATTTGGCATTAGACAAAAATCAACAAGAAATTATAGGTGCCAGACCAGAGAGAGGCAAACATCAGCTTTATCCACAGATCCATATGAGGATTGGCCCCTAATTAATAGGTTCATTAATTCCAGCAATTCTCTGGCCCCTCTAGATGAGGGTGAAGGTTGGACCAGACACTTCAGATTCATTAAAGCAGAGGTCCCCAACTCCAGTCCTCAAGGCCCACCAACAGTGCAGGTTTTTGGGATTTCCTTAGTCTTGCACAGGTGTTAATGTAATTACCTGCCCAGGTGCTGGTTCCAACAGCAGTGCAATGCTAAGGAAATCCTGAAAACATGCACTGTTGGTGGGCCTTGAGGACTGGAGTTGGGGAACCCTGCATTAAAGCACACCGATAGTCAGGATTTTCCTATATAACCTAAAGCCAGTGCTGTACTGGCACTGTCAGGCTGATTCTATACATACATTTTAGTGGTCAGCTGGGTTGCATAGGTTTTGAATCACAAGCAAGTCAAGTTTGTAAAATGAACAGCTTTTCAAATGCCAGCAGCTAATAGCTGGGGAGGGGGGGGGGGTATTCATAGTTATCCCCTCCCCCTGTTACTTATGGTATTTCTATTATACAAAAGTTTTACTTTATAACTAAAAGGACCTGTGCTGATGTCATACCCATGTGACCAAAAGGGGCGGGGCATCAACCAACATAGCTGATACCAGGAAGCAACATGTTTCTATTGTCTGAGGCCCCGCCCTTTCTGGTCACTTGGATATGACATCAGCACAGTTCCTTTTAGTCCCACAGTAAAACGATTGTATAATAGAATTAGCATAAGCAACAGACGGAGGGGATAACCATGAATACCCACCACAGCTGTCAGCTTCTGTCACTCAACAAGCTGCTGATTTTACAAACTTTACTTGCTTGAGTTTCAAAACCTATACATCCTAGCTGACAACTAAAGATATGTATAGAATCAGCATGATAGTGCCAGCATAGCACTGGCTTTAGATTATATATGAAAATCCTTGTGATTGGTGCACTTTGAGAGGAGAGGATGTGTAGTGGCGTGTGCCATTATGTGACCCTCGCCACGGTTATAACTGTAAATTTGTTGGAGGAAGGTTGAACTAGATGGACTTAGGTCTTTTGTCAACCTATTTAACTATGAATCTTACTCCAGCCTCTGTGGGGTAAGATTTGTGGCATTAGTAAACATGAAATTGAGGAGCGGAGGTGGCCATAACTAATCATACCCCAAGCTCCACCCATTTTGTTGGAGCTGAAGAGAATTGAGTGAAAACACCAGAAGCTGCATTTTTTGCGAAACCCTGCAAAAAAAAAATAAAATTATGACTGTCAGCATTTTGTGGGGTAAAGAGGGGGTGGGGGGTTAGCCAGAAACCTAGCAAAAAAAGCTTTGGTGAATCGCCAATAATAAATACTCTGCTCCCGATTATTTAGAATAAAAATCTGTGTGGATTTTATTCATGGTGTATGTGAATGGGGTTAGAAAGCCCTCAATCACCGGCATTAGAGCTGGATTGTCATAAGATCTGGCACAGATTTTGGCTGGGGCTCCATTCTGACTTTCGTCAAGACATGGATTGTATCGATGAAGCTCTCTGTATGCCGTAGCTACATAAAATAATGCAAGTGTATTGTCTTACGCTGCGAATCAGAGCATGTCACAAAAAGTTAGGCCAATTGGATTTTTTTGTGACTTGCTTTCCATGGTCTTATTCTGACCCCTAAACACCTGCCGGAGCATTCTGGACAATTTACCCCAAACTGCAGGAATTCATACAGAACACACAGAAGAAATGTCACCGTACCTCCGAGCTCTTTCACATTGAGAATGGCACTCTGGAATGGAATGGCTTTTATACTAAAACCTGAAATATAAAGAGGACAGAGTGAGGAGCAGGTAACGTACCGCGCACCAACAGCGCTTCACAAAACAGTCAGAGACCTCCCTTAATGCATACCAAATCTACATTCAGGGTCAGAAAAAATTAGGCAACATTTACCAGAAAATTAGAAAAGAAAAAAAAATAAGCTTCCTGAGCCAAAGATATTAGTAACCCTTTATGCACCCGATTTTTCACTTTTGCATACCCTTTTTTTGTTTGCAAGGGGAGGGGGGGGGCTTTTCTCTCTTTTTTTTTTAAAAGAAAGTTTCCGTCTTCCGACGGATGACTACATGTACTAGAAAACGTGAAGACAAAAACAAAAATAAATTTGTGTCACCATTTTTCAAGCCCCATAACCTTTTTACTTTTCGGTCAATGGACTTATTAAAAAGTCTGATGATCTGATTCTTTCACTGACACTATCAAGGGGCGCACACAATGTTTTGATGTTTTTTATGTGGTACGTTTCAATTTTCATTTTTGTTTATGGCTCACTAAGCAAGGAGCGCAGCACTTACAAGCTCTACTGGAAAGGGTTTGTAAGCGCCACTCTAAACCTGTCTGGTCCAATGTATCCAGCCAGCACCATTGTCCCTGCTCTTTTTTGATGTTTCAGAGGCAAAATTGTCTCTAATTGCAGAGTGCACAATTCGGGATAATAGCACACCCACACTGTACTGTCAATCAGGAGTGTAGTCACTCCTGGCAAGGAAAATGTGTGCATTCCTAAAGACAACCCCTTTAAGGATGTGTACATTTTTTTATATGGGTTTCTAACTGTAAACCAATGATGCAAGGCCGAATTCGGCATGCGATGCAAACCACTGGACGCCATATTAGCATAATAAATACGTTGGGCTTGATAAGAGCAGTTTCCATTACCTGTGGTAGGCACAATATTGTCTTGGCTCTCGCTGCACAGATGTGTTAGGAGACTCGTCTTCCCAGAGCCTGTGAGTCCTATACAAACAATATCATATTCAGGTCGAGGAGGTGGAGGACCCTTACAACAGAGGGCTCGAAAACACTGCGAAAACAAATCAGAAAACAAATGAGCGTTAATAGCCGATCATATGAAGCATGTCCAGCGCACGCGTGTCCTGTCACCAAGAAAACTGCCCCGAGCATCAATACCAGGAATAAAACTAGAGGTATCGAGGAAACAATGCTCAATTGTACTTTCAATTATGTTTTGCTCCTAAAAGTAATTTAGACTATTAAATCCCCAAAAAGGTCAGGTTTTTGTTTTGTTTTTGTTTTTTTAGAGATTGGATCATACAAATTGACAAAATAAAAAGTCACAGCACAAACCATGAAATTACACACTTATATGTTGTCTACAATTCTTAACCCATCCTTTATTACAGAATATTGTCTCCAGATCTCAGCCCTTCTTAATGCTACCATGAGCCTCCACTGCCAATGACTGTCAGATCAAGGCCATCCGAGACGAGCCCGTTGTGGGACATTGACTACTTTAGTGGCACCAACATGAGAAGACACAATGCATGACCAATCCACTGCTAGGATCTTTACGGTCACAGAAGTGCCTCCAGTGACTGTGGAGAGGATGTGTGCATGTGTGGAACACTTCTAAGAGAGTCTTCAAGAGCAGTAGTGTGCAGCTCCTATAGATTGTGAAGGTCAAGCACGCTCCCTTCCGCACCATTCACAAAAGTAGAGATGAGCGGTTCCATCGAGGTTCGGTTTGCCGGCAGCAAACGAGCAGAGCTCCACAGGCTCCAGCTTGACCTGAACTCCGGATCAAGTCACTAATTGGCAGTTTGAGTCTTCACCCACATAGAGCCAGCCATAAGCAGATCACTTCCAAGGGAGGGTGAGCGAGCTTTTTCAAATTTGTTTTTGGCGCTCATTACATGTGATCATGAGGTTACCCCCAGTGTGCACCATTCAAACACTGTAAACAGTTTGCACTGAACTGAGCAACAAGCGTACCTGCGCACAACTTTGCTTGCACGAGTTTTGTTCGTACGTAAAAGCATCCAATCCCAGAACCTGAACCTTGATTTTTTAAATTTGGTGTTCAGTACCAAAACCGAACCTCAGGTTCAGTCATCTCTACACAAGAGGAACACAGCATCATTTCCTCTCACTACATTCACTTACAGGTAAAATATATGTTTGTACCGTGTTAGCCAGTAGAGATAAAAATAAACTGAAGTCCTGAGTTGTTGATACCTTTTAATGGCTAACTGAAAAGATGGTAATAATAGCAAGCTTTCGGGCCTGAAGAAGAGACCTGAGAGTCTCGAAAGCTTGCTATTATTACCATCTTTTCAGTTAGCCATTAAAAAGGTATCAACCACTGAGGACTTCAGTTCTTTTAAATAATTTTTTACATTCACTTAATGTGTCCAGTGGCGGAGGTCTCAACATCCTCCAAAACTCAGTCCCTCAGTCTTGGAAGAAGGATTGGTTCTTTGGTTCTGTAACAATATCAGAAGAGCACAATTTGGGCCACAAGCACAGTAATGCCCGTGGTAAGAACAGTCACTCAATTTTGAGCCCTTCACCACCCTCCTCCTTAAAAAAAAAAAACAGAGGAATTTGGGAAGTGCAGCGCACTTCAAGACATGGCCCAAACCTTCTAAATCACTGATAACGCACAGAGTATCAGAACGATTCCTGAAAGGCAGTTGTATTACGGCAGCCTGTAACCGGTGTCATAGTGCCAACTGCCCACAAAACTAATGTCCTTGGTGTAATTTTGCATCATTCTGTCTATTTCTTCCTATAACAATCTGGACAGACCCTTTACTCTAACGGCTGGAACCCACCGCGTCTGAGGAATGTGTCCGAGCCGGCAGTGAGGCGATTAGGATTTGTTCTGCTGACGACGGCTTTCTGCGCTGAACGAGGCCCTGTAGGAGCACTTTAATGCTTAACACACATGGTGAAAGTGTCGAGCCGTGTCTTACATTCATCTACTACCGAGAGACAAGTGGGAACTGTATAAAACACAGTTCATTGGATCAGGCTGGCGTCCTTTTATTGGTTTTTGGGGATGCATAATCCATTTGTGATCACAGTCAGCTTGACGCAAGGAGGTAAAAGTTGGGTCGGAATGGAGCGAGGAAGAAACAAACAGTCAGTCCTGCCAGCTAATTTTATAGCTCTAATGAACCTCTGTGTTATGCAGCATCACACCTGTAACGTAACTGAAAATATTACACGTTCCTCTACATTAAATCCACTGTGAACATGGCGAGCCAAGGTGGATATACAGACGGGAGGCAGAGGACCGAACACTTTGGGGGCTGAGGGGTTTTCAGGGAACATATCCCTTGGGGTTGAAGAGATTTCTTCTAAGTTGTATTCATCTCAAGGGTGGTCCACCATGAGTTAATTTACCATCTGATCCTTGGCAGTTCCGACAAATGCAGGGACCATATATTCCTTACACCTGTCAAGCTAAATCACTCTTGGATCTCCACTGAACGCATTTTAGGCTAAGATGAATAACTGGTAGGTTTCTGATATTTTGGATTTTCTGCACTTTTTAACTAAATAAGGTTACATACATTTTTATAACTTTTTTGACACTTTTTTTGGTATGTCACGTTTTAAAAAAAGCTGCTTTGTTTTTGATATTTCCTGGTATTTGGGTTTCACAAAAAAAAAACAAAACAAAAAAACAACTATTATCTCCTTAGTAACAGAGCCAATTTTGAGCCCAATAGTGATGAGCGGGCACTACCATGCTCGGGTGCTCGTAACTAGTGAGGCGTGAGAGCTACCATGCTCGGGTGCTCGTAACTAGTGAGGCGTGAGAGCTACCATGCTCGGGTGCTCGTAACTAGTGAGGCGTGAGAGCTACCATGCTCAGGTGCTCAGTACTTGTAACTAGTGAGGCGTGAGAACTACCATGTTTGGGTGCTTTGTACTCGTAACTAGTGATGAGCGAGCACTACCATGCTCAGGTGCTCGGTATTCGTAACTGCTGATGAGCGAGCACTACCATGTTTGGGTGCTTTGTACTCGTAACTAGTGATGAGTGGGCACTACCAGGCTCAGGTGCCCAGTACTCGTAACTAGTGAGGCGTGAGCACTACCATGCTCGGGTGCTCAGTACTCGTAACTAGTGATGAGCGGGCACTACCATGCTTGGGTGCTCGCAACTAGTGATGAGCGAGCCTTACCATGCTCGGGTGCTCAGTACTTGTAGCTAGTGATGAGCGGGCACTACCATGCTCAGTACTTGTAACTAGCGAGGTGTGAGCAGTACCATTCTCTGTGCTTGTAATGAACATTTGGAATCTTGCATACCCGACCATAAATGGACGTCATTGGGCATTTTTTCCAAAGATTTCTCAAAAAAATCCACTAGTTCCCCATTAACTTCCATTACACTTGGGTTCTCGAGTACCACCAATCCGTTGCGAGTACAGGGCAAGGTAGTCCTTGCTGATCTCTAGAGCCTAATGACCAAGGTCCATTTTTCAAATGTGATCACTTTCACTTTATTTAGTAATAACTCTGGAATCCTTCTATACATCCCAATTTTTCAGAGATTGTTTTTTCTTGTGGCACATTGTGCTTTATATTAGTGGCATAATTTAGTTTTTCAATTTTTATTTTTTTTGTGAAAATACCTGAAATTTGGTGAATATTTTGAAAAATTTGTGATTTTATAACTTAATTTTTATAGGCATACCAAACAAAATAATAAATATTTCCCACATGTGTACTTTATGTCAGCTTCATTAATTCAAACGTCTTTTTATTTCATTACGATGTTCAAAGGGTTAAATTAATCAGCAATTTTTCATTTTTTTTTCAAAGATCTAAGAATCTAATTTTGTACGGATCTATTCAGTTTTGAAGGGAGTTTGAGGGATCTATGTATATATATATGTATATATATTTTTCCACTAAAATATTGTTTTAGCGCCAAGATTTCCCATTTTCGCTACGGATAAGAGTAAAAAAAAATGGATCCTAAAATGTGTTCTATAATTTCTCTTTAACATGGAAATATCCCATATGTGGTCAAAAACCACAGTAGGGGTGCAGAGCTGGGCTCGGAAAGGGAAGAAGCAACATTTGGTGTTCAGAGCATACATTTGACCAAAATAGATTACGGACAACATGTCTCCATTGCAATGCCCCTTAGGTACCAAAACAGCAGATACCCACACAAGTGACCCCATTTTAGAAATTAAACCTCTATATGAATTTATCTAGGGGGGTGTTGAGAGCTTTGAACATACAGGTGCTTCACAAAATTTTATAACATATGAGTGTGATAATGAAATATTATCCACCCAAATCTGGGAGGAACAGATTGCAAATGCTACATGGCGTACACCAAGTCCTTGATAACCAAAACCGCAAAAAACCCCAACAAGTGACCCAATTTGCAAACTAGACCTATCAAGGTATTTATCTAGGATCGTATTGAGAATTTTGAAAACTAAAAAGGTTTTTTTCTGCTAAAATTTTGTTTTAGTTCCTATTTTGTAATTTTCACAAGGGAAAAAACTGTGAAAATGGTCCCCATAATTTGTTACGCATTTGGGTTTTTTTGCAGCAAAATTTGAGATTTTAACCCCAAGCTTGTAATTTTTTACAAAGGGTAACAGGTGTAAATGGATCCCATAATTTGTCACGCAATGTCTCCTGAACATGATGGCACTGCATATGTGGTCAAAAACTACTGTTTGGGCACATGGTAGGGCTCGGAAAGCAAAGAATGCTCTTTAATTTTTGTAATGTAAAATTTGAACACCATGTTCTATTTGCAGAGCACCTGAACTGCCCAAAAAAAGTTGAAACCCCCACAAGTGACCCCATATTGGAATCTTCACTGCTTAAAAAAAAAAAAAATCAATCTAGGGGTATAGTGAGTATTATGAACCCACAGGTGCACCAGAGAATTTTATAAACATTGGGAAGTTGAAATCTAACATTTTAGTGTTGTAAAAAAAAATAAAAAATGAATAAACAAAAAAATTATTAGCTGCAAATTATTACACAAGAGTTGATAGGTGAAATTGTTCCCCACAATTAGTCACACAATTTCTCCAAAAGGCAGTTATGCCCCATGTATCGTCAGAAACTACTGTTTGGCCACGTGGCTTGGCACAGAAAGAAGTAGCACGGTTTGGATTTTGGAACTCAGATTTTGCTACAATATTTTGAGGCGATAGTTCCGGAGCCCCTAAAATGGCAGAACAGCAGAAGAAAAAAAAAAAAAACAAAGCGAGCCCATTTTAGAAATTGCACCCCTTGATGAATTAATACAGCTGAAGAAACTATTTTGGCCCCATAGGTGTTTAGGTTTTTTACTGGTAACATTTTGAGATGCACGCTTTTTTGAATGCTTTTAGCATATGGCCATCTTCATTCTTCTGTTACACGCTGAGCATTTACGTTGTGGTTTCAGTGTAATTCACACAAAAATGTGATTCAGACGAAACCTCAGATGGAGATACTGTGGACTCCATTTGGCATCTGTTCCAGTGGTGTCCATCTTTTAGGAGTGTACTCATCTGCGGTCTACACCTAAGGCCCCGTCACACACAGAGATAAATCTTTGGCAGATCTGTGGTTGCAGTGAAATCATGGACATATTGTTCCATTTGTACACGGCCACAAACCTGGCACTGATTGTCCACAATTTCACTGCAACCACAGATCTGCCGCAGATTTATCTCTGTGTGTGACAGGGCCTTTATGCGGTAGAAAGAAGTATAAAATAATGGGACACTGCCGGGATAGAGGCCAGAAGGAGTTTTACACTGACTCAACCTGTTAAACGCCCGCTTATAAGCTGGATGTAACAGGCCACCATAACCGGAGGTCATCAGATTACTACAGGGTGCCATGGAAACTATCGGCAGTCACGATTTCAATTGTAGGGTGTCAATAGTATTAATGGGGGGGTCCTCTCCACCCTTTTAACCACTTAAATGCCACTGTCACAATTGGCAGTGGCATTTAAGGGTTTAGTCGGCCCCTACAGATTCCAAAACAGATATCGAGCAGATAGTGCAAGGTGTCAGCTGTCATACACACCTGACACCCAATGGGGTACTACTCCTTCCTCAGCGTTGTGAAAAATTGGTGCTCAGGAATAAAACTCCTTAACCCCTTAGTGACGGAGCTAATTTTCACCTTAATGACCAGACCAAATTTTGCAATTCTGACCAGTGTCACTTCATGAGGTTATAACTCTGGAACGCTTCAACGGATCCCGGTGATTCTGAGATTGTTTTTTCGTCACATATTGGACTTCATGTTAGTACCAAATTTAGGACAATATTTTTTGCGTTTATTGAAGAAAAAAATTGAATATTGGCAAAAATTTTGAAAATTTAGCAATTTTCAACTTTTGAATTTTTATACCGTTAAACCAGAGATTTCTGTGACACAAAATAGTTAATAAATAACATTTCCCACATGTCTACTTTACATCAGCACAATTTTGGAAACAAAATTTTTTTTGTTAGGAAGTTAGAGGGGTTCAAAGTTTATCAGCGATTTCTCATTTTTACATCAAAATTTACAAAACCATTTTTTTAGGGACCACATCACATTTGAAGTGACTTTAATAGGCCTAGATGACAGAAAATACCCAAAAGTGACACCATTCTAAAAACTGCACCCCCCAAAGTACTCAAAACCACATTCAAGAAGTTTGTTAACCCTTCAGGTGCTTCACATGAACAAAAGCAATGTGGAATGAAAAAAAGCAAAAATTAAATTTTACCTACAAATGTTGCTCTAACCCAAATTTATTCACTTTTAGAAGAACTAACACAACAAAATGGATCCCAAAACTTGTTCCCCACTTTCTTATGAGTGCGCCGATACCCCACATGTGGTCAGAAACCTCTGTTTGGACAAATGGGAGGGCTCGGAACAGAAGGAGCAATATTTGAATTTTGGAAAGCAAATTTGGCTGAAATAGATTGCGGGCACCATGTTGCATTTACAGGTCCGCTAAGGTACCTAAACAGAAGAAACCCCTCACAAGTGACACCATTTTGGAAACTAGACCCCTCAAGGCTTCTATCTAGGGGTATAGTGAGCATTTTAGATCCACAGGTACTTCACATATTTTGTTAACGTTACGTTGTCATATTGAAAATTTTAATAATTTTCTCAAAAATGTTGCTTTAGCATCAATTTTCTCACTTTTTCAAGAGGTAATTCCAAAAATTTGACCTCAAGGTTTGTTAACCACTTTTTTATGAGCGCGGCGATACCTCACTTGTGGTCTGAAACCTTTGTTTGGACAAATGGGAGGGCTTGGAACGAAAGGAGCAATATTTGAATTTTGGAAAGGAAATTTGGCTGAAAAAGATTGCGGGCACCATGTCACATTTGGAGGACCCCTAAGGTACCTAAACAGCAGAAACCCCACACAAGTGACCCCATTTTGGAAACTAGGCCCCTCAAGGAATTTATCTAGATGTTTGGTGAGTACCCTGAACCCCCAGGTGCTTCACAGAATTTTATAACGTTGAGCCATGAAAAAAAAAAAATTTTTACCACAAAATTGTTATTTCAACCAGGTAGCTTTTTTTTTTAACAAGAGTAAAAGGAAAAAATTCAGCATAACATTTATTGTGCAATTTCTCCTGAGTTTGGCGATACCTTATATGTGGTGGAAATCAACTGTTTGGGCGCATGGCAGGGCTCGGAAGGGAAGGAGTGCCATTTGACTGCAAAATTGGCTGGAATCAATAGCGGACGCCAGGTTGCATTTGGAGAGCCCCTGAGGTGCCTAAACAGTGGAGGTCCCCCACAAGTGACTCCATTCTGGAAACAAGACACCTCAAGGCTTTTATCTAGGTGTATAGTGAGCAGTATGAATCCATGAATACTTCACAGAATTTGATAAGCTTAGGTTGCCATATTGAAAATTTTCATTTTTTTCACAAAAATGTTGCTTCAGCATCAAATTTCTCACTTTTTCAAGAGACAACAACAAACCGTGGACCCAACAGGTTGTTATCCAATGTCTTATGAGCACAGGGATACCCCACATGTGGCCAAAAACCTCTGTTTGGATAAATGGGAGGGCTTGGAATGGAAGCAGCACCATTTGAATTCTGGAAAAGTTGAAATAAATTGCGGGCACCATGTCACATTTGCAGGGCCCCTTGGGTACCTATACATTAGAAACCCCCACAAGTGACCCCATTTTGGAAACTGGATTTTATTCAGGAGTATAATAAGCATTTTGAATCCACAGGTACTTCACAAAAATGTTGCTGTAGCAACAAATGTCTCACTTTTAGGCTATGTGGCCATGAGCCAGTGACACGGCGTCTAGTACACAGTGTCAGCCTCCTGCAGAGATGTGAGTGTTGTCCACGGGAGAACGCAGCTGCCCATGCCCACGATTTGGGTTCAGGCCGCTGTGGAGCTCTATGCTACCTGCAGAGAACACTCATCTCCGCAGCATAAATTGACATGCTGAGGCTCGGGAAGCTGCGCCACAGGTCAGTTTATGTGGCGGAGAAAAGAAGCACATTGGGCAAGCACATTGGGCATGGGATTTCTAAAAATCCTTCCACTGTGCTTCTACTGCACAATGCAGCGTTATGGACGCAGGGAAAACACTCTGCGCCCAAAACGCTGCAAATCCCGATTGTGGGCGCACAGCCTAAAATGCTACAATGGATGAATGGATACATGTCAAACATATATAACGTCCCACCCCCTGCATATTCTAAGCTGGCGCCCTTTAGTGCCTTTCATGTGGCACTAAAGGGTGCCTAGCCTTGTATTTAGCCCCCAAAAAAAATAATAATTAAAATAAACGACGTGGGGTCCCCCCCATTTTTGATAGCCAGCTAGGGTAAAGCAGACAGCTGTAGCCTGCAAACCACAGCTGACAGCTTCACCTTGTCTGGTGATCAATTTGGAGGGCTCCCCAGGCATTTTTTTTAAAAAAAAAAAAAACGTGGGGTCCCCCCCAAATTAGATCACCAGCCAAGGTGAAGCGGACAGCTGGGGTCTGGTATTCTCAGGGTGGGAAGAGCCATGGTTATTGGACTCTTCCCAGCCTAAAAATAGCAGGCCGCAGCCGCCCCAGAAGTGGCGCATCCATTAGATGCGCCAATCCTGGCGCTTCGCCCCAGCTCATCCCGCGCCCTGGTGCGGTGGCAGACGGGGTAATATATGGGGTTGATACCAGCTGTAATGTCACCTGGCATCAAGCCCTGGGGTTAGTGATGTCACGGCATCTAAACAGATACCCGACATCACTAACCCAGTCAAGTAATAGACAAAAAAAAAAAAGACAAAAAAAAAATTTATTTGAAAAAAAAAACTCCCCGAAACATTCCTCTTTCCCCAATTTATTGAAAATAAAGAAATTACGGTCGCTGTAATCCGCTGTAATCCGTGAGGTCCCACGCCGACTCTGGATCTTCTAGAATATGGGGGGCACGTTCAGGGAACGTATCCCCCATTTTCTGGAAGAGCAAGCTCTCCATGAGCAGTGTGGGTGCAGTAATCTGAGAATACTGCACTCACACTGCCCCGGTCCAACTTAGGGCAGAGTGACCTGCAGTAACCTCATTCCAGAATATGAGGGGCACGCTCACAGAACGTACCCCCCATTTTCTGGAACAGCAGTCTCTCCATGTGAGGACCACACTCCTCACATGGAGAGACTGCTGATTACTGCACTGACTCTCCCCCGGTCCACAGTGGAGCAGCCTGTGCATCAGCGACGTCAGCGTCCCTGCAAGACTGACGTCGCTGATGCACAGGCTGCTCCACTGTGGACCGGGGGAGGAATCCAGCTGACAGCCGCTGTCTGCGCATGCGCCGTCAGCATTCAAGAAGGAGGCGGTGTGATCGCGGGACGGATCACCAGACAGGTAACGTATGACCGGGGGCTCGGGGGCTGGGGGGGGGGTGATGGGGGGTGACCTAGTGGGACCTGGGGGGACCTGGGGACACCTGGGGACACCTTTCTGCCGCATGTGACGTGTCACATGCGGCAGAAAGAGCAGAATGAATGCGGGGGAGGGGGGGTGGCTCTGGAGACCCGGAGGGGGCTCCGGTGACCAGAGGGCTCCGGTGGACCGGAGGAGGGGTCAGGGGGAGGACATTTCCCTCCGATCTGAAATGTTTGATCATTTCAGATCGGAGGGAAATGAATGCAGAGCCGGCTGCGGCAGTTTTCAGCGCGCGTCGGCGCCATCTTGCACGCTCCGGAGGGGGGCTCTGAAGAACTGGAGGGGGCTCCAGGGACCAAAGAGCTCCGGTGTACCGGAGGAGAGGTCAGGAGGGGGACATTTCCCTCCGATCTGAAATGTTTGATCATTTCAGATCGGAGGGAAATGAATGCAGAGGCGGCGGCGG